>NC_092669.1:13015164-13315164 GCF_032118995.1 Asterias amurensis | reverse complement strand
CCCCAAATCATTACTCAATCTTGACAAGTTTAGCACCACTGGAATGACCATTTTAAGGGCTTTCCTCTCGTACTAAACTTAGTGCTATGGTGATTTTGAAAGCGAGACTAGAGGTCAGGGAGTGGAACCGACACACCCCCGAGATGTAAGGCATTTAATGCATGATACACACGGCACGTGGTGAACATTGGAGAAAAAAAATATATTCATTGAAAAAAAAGCCCGGACTTATAAAAACCTTCAGCTATACTTTTGATTCATTCTGGAACTAAAAATGCTAGAGAAACAGAATTTGTACCTAAATCATCCTGGCATTTCCCTGCATACGAATTTCAAAAAGTTTTAGGGCGGCTTCCAGAGTTCTTGATACCGAAAATGACAAGTATGCTGCTATGCTCCGAAACAAACTCAACAAGCCTCACTACGGGATTTTTGTGCACAAAGAAAATCAAAAGTTTGACGGATAAATTTGACCCCAAATCATTACTCAATCTTAACAAGTTTAGCACCAGTGGAATGACCATTTTAAGGGCTTTCCTCTCGTACTAAACTTAGTGCTATGGTGATTTTGAAAGCGAGACTAGAGGTCAGGGAGTGGAACCGACACACCCCCGAGATGTAAGGCATTTAATGCATGATACACACGGCACGTGGTGAACATTGGAGAAAAAAAATATATTCACTGAAAAAAAAGCCCGGACTTATAAAAACCTTCAGCTATACTTTTAATTAATTCTGGAACTAAAAATGCTAGAGAAACAGAATTTGTACCTAAATCATCCTGGCATATCCCTGCATACGAATTTCAAAGTTTTAGGGCGGCTTCCAGAGTTCTTGATACCTAAAATGACAAGTAGGCAGCTAAGCTCCGAAACGAACTCAACAAGCCTCACTACGGGATTTTTGTGCACAAAGAAAATCAAAAGTTCGACGGATCAATTTGACCCCAAAT
This sequence comes from Asterias amurensis, assembly GCF_032118995.1. NCBI lineage: Eukaryota > Metazoa > Echinodermata > Asteroidea > Forcipulatida > Asteriidae > Asterias > Asterias amurensis. The sequence goes on along the minus strand of NC_092669.1, from coordinate 13,314,212 downwards.
CATTACTCAATCTTGACAAGTTTAGCACCACTGGAATGACCATTTTAAGGGCTTTCCTCTCGTACTAAACTTAGTGCTATGGTGATTTTGAAAGCGAGACTAGAGGTCAGGGAGTGGAACCGACAAACCCCCGAGATGTAAGGCATTTAATGCATGATACACACGGCACGTGGTGAACATTGGAGAAAAAAAATATATTCACTGAAAGAAAAGCCCGGACTTATAAAAACCTTCAGCTATACTTTTAATTAATTCTGGAACTAAAAATGCTAGAGAAACAGAATTTGTACCTAAATCATCCTGGCATATCCCTGCATACGAATTTCAAAGTTTTAGGGCGGCTTCCAGAGTTCTTGATACCGAAAATGACAAGTATGCTGCTATGCTCCGAAACAAACTCAACAAGCCTCACTACGGGATTTTTGTGCACAAAGAAAATCAAAAGTTTGACGGATAAATTTGACCCCAAATCATTACTCAATCTTAACAAGTTTAGCACCAGTGGAATGATAATTTCAATGGCTTTCCTCTCGTACTAAACTTAGTGCCATTGGGATTCTCAAAGCGAGGCTAGAGGTCAGGGAGTGGAACCGACACACCCCCGAGATGTAAGGCATTTAATGCATGATACACACGGCACGTGGTGAACATTGGAGAAAAAAAACTATATTCACTGAAAAAAAAGCCCGGACTTATAAAAACCTTCAGCTATACTTTTAATTAATTCTGGAACTAAAAATGCTAGAGATACAGAATTTGTACCTAAATCATCCTGGCATATCCCTGCATACGAATTTCAAAGTTTTAGGGCGGCTTCCAGAGTTCTTGATACCGAAAATGACAAGTATGCTGCTATGCTCCGAAACAAACTCAACAAGCCTCACTACGGGATTTTTGTGCACAAAGAAAATCAAAAGTTTGACGGATAAATTTGACCCCAAATCATTACTCAATCTTAACAAGTTTAGCACCAGTGGAATGAAAAATTCAATGGCTTTCCTCTCGTACTAAGCTTAGTGCCATTGGGATTCTCAAAGCGAGGCTAGAGGTCAGGGAGTGGAACCGACACACCCCCGAGATGTAAGGCATTTAATGCATGATACACACGGCACGTGGTGAACATTGGAGAAAAAAAATATATTCACTGAAAAAAAAGCCCGGACTTATAAAAACCTTCAGCTATACTTTTGATTCATTCTGGAACTAAAAATGCTAGAGAAACAGAATTTGTACCTAAATCATCCTGGCATTTCCCTGCATACGAATTTCAAAGTTTTAGGGCGGCTTCCAGAGTTCTTGATACCGAAAATGACAAGTAGGCAGCTATGCTCCGAAACGAACTCAACAAGCCTCACTACGGGATTTTTGTGCACAAAGAAAAACAAAAGTTCGACGGATAAATTTGACCCCAAATCATTACTCAATCTTGACAAGTTTAGCACCACTGGAATGACAATTTTAAGGGCTTTCCTCTCGTACTAAACTTAGTGCTATGGTGATTTTCAAAGCGAGACTAGAGGTCAGGGAGTGGAACCGACACACCCCCGAGATGTAAGGCATTTAATGCATGATACACACGGCACGTGGTGAACATTGGAGAAAAAAAATATATTCACTGAAAAAAAAGCCCGGACTTATAAAAACCTTCAGCTATACTTTTAATTAATTCTGGAACTAAAAATGCTAGAGAAACAGAATTTGTACCTAAATCATCCTGGCATATCCCTGCATACGAATTTCAAAGTTTTAGGGCGGCTTCCAGAGTTCTTGATACCGAAAATGACAAGTATGCTGCTATGCTCCGAAACAAACTCAACAAGCCTCACTACGGGATTTTTGTGCACAAAGAAAATCAAAAGTTTGACGGATAAATTTGACCCCAAATCATTACTCAATCTTAACAAGTTTAGCACCAGTGGAATGAAAAATTCAATGGCTTTCCTCTCGTACTAAGCTTAGTGCCATTGGGATTCTCAAAGCGAGGCTAGAGGTCAGGGAGTGGAACCGACACACCCCCGAGATGTAAGGCATTTAATGCATGATACACACGGCACGTGGTGAACATTGGAGAAAAAAAATATATTCACTGAAAAAAAAGCCCGGACTTATAAAAACCTTCAGCTATACTTTTGATTCATTCTGGAACTAAAAATGCTAGAGAAACAGAATTTGTACCTAAATCATCCTGGCATTTCCCTGCATACGAATTTCAAAGTTTTAGGGCGGCTTCCAGAGTTCTTGATACCGAAAATGACAAGTAGGCAGCTATGCTCCGAAACGAACTCAACAAGCCTCACTACGGGATTTTTGTGCACAAAGAAAAACAAAAGTTCGACGGATAAATTTGACCCCAAATCATTACTCAATCTTGACAAGTTTAGCACCACTGGAATGACAATTTTAAGGGCTTTCCTCTCGTACTAAACTTAGTGCTATGGTGATTTTCAAAGCGAGACTAGAGGTCAGGGAGTGGAACCGACACACCCCCGAGATGTAAGGCATTTAATGCATGATACACACGGCACGTGGTGAACATTGGAGAAAAAAAATATATTCACTGAAAAAAAAGCCCGGACTTATAAAAACCTTCAGCTATACTTTTAATTAATTCTGGAACTAAAAATGCTAGAGAAACAGAATTTGTACCTAAATCATCCTGGCATATCCCTGCATACGAATTTCAAAGTTTTAGGGCGGCTTCCAGAGTTCTTGATACCGAAAATGACAAGTATGCTGCTATGCTCCGAAACAAACTCAACAAGCCTCACTACGGGATTTTTGTGCACAAAGAAAATCAAAAGTTTGACGGATAAATTTGACCCCAAATCATTACTCAATCTTAACAAGTTTAGCACCTGTGGAATGATAACTTCAATGGCTTTCCTCTCGTACTAAACTTAGTGCCATTGGGATTCTCAAAGCGAGGCTAGAGGTCAGGGAGTGGAACCGACACACCCCCGAGATGTAAGGCATTTAATGCATGATACACACGGCACGTGGTGAACATTGGAGAAAAAAAATATATTCACTAAAAAAAAAGCCAGGACTTATAAAAACCTTCAGCTATACTTTTAATTAATTCTGGAACTAAAAATGCTAGAGAAACAGAATTTGTACCTAAATCATCCTGGCATATCCCTGCATACGAATTTCAAAGTTTTAGGGTGGCTTCCAGAGTTCTTGATACCGAAAATGACAAGTATGCTGCTATGCTCCGAAACAAACTCAACAAGCCTCACTACGGGATTTTTGTGCACAAAGAAAATCAAAAGTTTGACGGATAAATTTGACCCCAAATCATTACTCAATCTTAACAAGTTTAGCACCAGTGGAATGAAAAATTCAATGGCTTTCCTCTCGTACTAAGCTTAGTGCCATTGGGATTCTCAAAGCGAGGCTAGAGGTCAGGGAGTGGAACCGACACACCCCCGAGATGTAAGGCATTTAATGCATGATACACACGGCACGTGGTGAACATTGGAGAAAAAAAATATATTCACTGAAAGAAAAGCCCGGACTTATAAAAACCTTCAGCTATACTTTTAATTCATTCTGGAACTAAAAATGCTAGAGAAACAGAATTTGTACCTAAATCATCCTGGCATATCCCTGCATACGAATTTCAAAGTTTTAGGGTGGCTTCCAGAGTTCTTGATACCGAAAATGACAAGTATGCTGCTATGCTCCGAAACAACTCAACAAGCCTCACTACGGGATTTTTGTGCACAAAGAAAATTAAAAGTTTGACGGATAAATTTGACCCCAAATCATTACTCAATCTTAACAAGTTTAGCACCACTGGAATGACAATTTCAATGGCTTTGCTCTCGTATTAAAGTTAGTGCTCTGGTGATTTTCAAAGCGAGGCTAGAGGTCAGGGAGTGGAACCGACACACCCTCGAGATGTAAGGCATTTAATGCATGCTACACACGGCACGTGGTGAACATTGGAGAAAAAAATATATTCACTGAAAAAAAAGCCCGGACTTATAAAAACCTTCAGCTATACTTTTGATTCATTCTGGAACTAAAAATGCTAGAGAAACAGAATTTGTACCTAAATCATCCTGGCATATCCCTGCATACGAATTTCAAAGTTTTAGGGCGGCTTCCAGAGTTCTTGATACCGAAAATGACAAGTATGCTGCTATGCTCCGAAACAAACTCAACAAGCCTCACTACGGGATTTTTGTGCACAAAGAAAATCAAAAGTTTGACGGATAAATTTGACCCCAAATCATTACTCAATCTTGACAAGTTTAGCACCACTGGAATGACAATTTTAAGGGCTTTCCTCTCGTACTAAACTTAGTGCTATGGTGATTTTCAAAGCGAGACTAGAGGTCAGGGAGTGGAACCGACACACCCCAAAGATGTAAGGCATTTAATGCATGATACACACGGCACGTGGTGAACATTGGAGAAAAAAATTAATTCAACGAAAAAACGCCCGGACTTATAAAAACCTTCAGCTATACTTTTGATTCATTCTGGAACTAAAAATGCTAGAGAAACAGAATTTGTACCTAAATCATCCTGGCATATCCCTGCATACGAATTTCAAAGTTTTAGGGCGGCTTCCAGAGTTCTTGATACCGAAAATGACAAGTATGCTGCTATGCTCCGAAACAAACTCAACAAGCCTCACTACGGGATTTTTGTGCACAAAGAAAATCAAAAGTTTGACGGATAAATTTGACCCCAAATCATTACTCAATCTTAACAAGTTTAGCACCAGTGGAATGAAAATTTCAATGGCTTTCCTCTCGTACTAAACTTAGTGCCATTGGGATTCTCAAAGCGAGGCTAGAGGTCAGGGAGTGGAACCGACACACCCCCGAGATGTAAGGCATTTAATGCATGATACACACGGCACGTGGTGAACATTGGAGAAAAAAAATATATTCACTGAAAAAAAAGCCCGGACTTATAAAAACCTTCAGCTATACTTTTAATTAATTCTGGAACTAAAAATGCTAGAGAAACAGAATTTGTACCTAAATCATCCTGGCATATCCCTGCATACGAATTTCAAAGTTTTAGGGCGGCTTCCAGAGTTCTTGATACCGAAAATGACAAGTATGCTGCTATGCTCCGAAACAAACTCAACAAGCCTCACTACGGGATTTTTGTGCACAAAGAAAATCAAAAGTTTGACGGATAAATTTGACCCCAAATCATTACTCAATCTTAACAAGTTTAGCACCTGTGGAATGATAACTTCAATGGCTTTCCTCTCGTACTAAACTTAGTGCCATTGGGATTCTCAAAGCGAGGCTAGAGGTCAGGGAGTGGAACCGACACACCCCCGAGATGTAAGGCATTTAATGCATGATACACACGGCACGTGGTGAACATTGGAGAAAAAAAATATATTCACTAAAAAAAAAGCCCGGACTTATAAAAACCTTCAGCTATACTTTTAATTAATTCTGGAACTAAAAATGCTAGAGAAACAGAATTTGTACCTAAATCATCCTGGCATATCCCTGCATACGAATTTCAAAGTTTTAGGGTGGCTTCTAGAGTTCTTGATACCGAAAATGACAAGTATGCTGCTATGCTCCGAAACAAACTCAACAAGCCTCACTACGGGATTTTTGTGCACAAAGAAAATCAAAAGTTTGACGGATAAATTTGACCCCAAATCATTACTCAATCTTAACAAGTTTAGCACCAGTGGAATGAAAATTTCAATGGCTTTCCTCTCGTACTAAACTTAGTGCCATTGGGATTCTCAAAGCGAGGCTAGAGGTCAGGGAGTGGAACCGACACACCCCCGAGATGTAAGGCATTTAATGCATGATACACACGGCACGTGGTGAACATTGGAGAAAAAAAATATATTCACTGAAAAAAAAGCCCGGACTTATAAAAACCTTCAGCTATACTTTTAATTAATTCTGGAACTAAAAATGCTAGAGAAACAGAATTTGTACCTAAATCATCCTGGCATATCCCTGCATACGAATTTCAAAGTTTTAGGGCGGCTTCCAGAGTTCTTGATACCGAAAATGACAAGTATGCTGCTATGCTCCGAAACAAACTCAACAAGCCTCACTACGGGATTTTTGTGCACAAAGAAAATCAAAAGTTTGACGGATAAATTTGACCCCAAATCATTACTCAATCTTAACAAGTTTAGCACCTGTGGAATGATAACTTCAATGGCTTTCCTCTCGTACTAAACTTAGTGCCATTGGGATTCTCAAAGCGAGGCTAGAGGTCAGGGAGTGGAACCGACACACCCCCGAGATGTAAGGCATTTAATGCATGATACACACGGCACGTGGTGAACATTGGAGAAAAAAAATATATTCACTAAAAAAAAAGCCCGGACTTATAAAAACCTTCAGCTATACTTTTAATTAATTCTGGAACTAAAAATGCTAGAGAAACAGAATTTGTACCTAAATCATCCTGGCATATCCCTGCATACGAATTTCAAAGTTTTAGGGTGGCTTCTAGAGTTCTTGATACCGAAAATGACAAGTATGCTGCTATGCTCCGAAACAAACTCAACAAGCCTCACTACGGGATTTTTGTGCACAAAGAAAATCAAAAGTTTGACGGATAAATTTGACCCCAAATCATTACTCAATCTTAACAAGTTTAGCACCAGTGGAATGAAAAATTCAATGGCTTTCCTCTCGTACTAAGCTTAGTGCCATTGGGATTCTCAAAGCGAGGCTAGAGGTCAGGGAGTGGAACCGACACACCCCCGAGATGTAAGGCATTTAATGCATGATACACACGGCACGTGGTGAACATTGGAGAAAAAAAATATATTCACTGAAAGAAAAGCCCGGACTTATAAAAACCTTCAGCTATACTTTTGATTCATTCTGGAATTAAAAATGCTAGAGAAATATCCCTGGCATATCCCTGCATACGAATTTCAAAGTTTTAGGGCGGCTTCCAGAGTTCTTGATACCGAAAATGACAAGTATGCTGCTATGCTCCGAAACAAACTCAACAAGCCTCACTACGGGATTTTTGTGCACAAAGAAAATTAAAAGTTTGACGGATAAATTTGACCCCAAATCATTACTCAATCTTAACAAGTTTAGCACCACTGGAATGACAATTTCAATGGCTTTGCTCTCGTATTAAAGTTAGTGCTCTGGTGATTTTCAAAGCGAGGCTAGAGGTCAGGGAGTGGAACCGACACACCCCCGAGATGTAAGGCATTTAATGCATGCTACACACGGCACGTGGTGAACATTGGAGAAAAAAATATATTCATTGAAAAAAAAGCCCGGACTTATAAAAACCTTCAGCTATACTTTTGATTCATTCTGGAACTAAAAATGCTAGAGAAACAGAATTTGTACCTAAATCATCCTGGCATATCCCTGCATACGAATTTCAAAGTTTTAGGGCGGCTTCCAGAGTTCTTGATACCGAAAATGACAAGTATGCTGCTATGCTCCGAAACAAACTCAACAAGCCTCACTACGGGATTTTTGTGCACAAAGAAAATCAAAAGTTTGACGGATAAATTTGACCCCAAATCATTACTCAATCTTAACAAGTTTAGCACCAGTGGAATGATAACTTCAATGGCTTTCCTCTCGTACTAAACTTAGTGCCATTGGGATTCTCAAAGCGAGGCTAGAGGTCAGGGAGTGGAACCGACACACCCCCGAGATGTAAGGCATTTAATGCATGATACACACGGCACGTGGTGAACATTGGAGAAGAAAAATCTATTCACTGAAAAAAAAGCCCGGACTTATAAAAACCTTCAGCTATACTTTTAATTAATCCTGGAACTAAAAATGCTAGAGAAACAGAATTTGTACCTAAATCATCCTGGCATATCCCTGCATACGAATTTAAAAGTTTTAGGGCGGCTTCCAGAGTTCTTGATACCGAAAATGACAAGTATGCTGCTATGCTCCGAAACAAACTCAACAAGCCTCACTACGGGATTTTTGTGCACAAAGAAAATCAAAAGTTTGACGGATAAATTTGACCCCAAATCATTACTCAATCTTAACAAGTTAAGCACCAGTGGAATGAAAACTTCAATGGCTTTCCTCTCGTACTAAACTTAGTGCCATTTGGATTCTCAAAGCGAGGCTAGAGGTCAGGGAGTGGAACCGACACACACCCGAGATGTAAGGCATTTAATGCATGATACACACGGCACGTGGTGAACATTGGAGAAAAAAAATATATTCACTGAAAAAAAAAGCCCGGACTTATAAAAACCTTCAGCTATACTTTTAATTAATTCTGGAACTAAAAATGCTAGAGAAACAGAATTTGTACCTAAATCATCCTGGCATATCCCTGCATACGAATTTCAAAGTTTTAGGGCGGCTTCCAGAGTTCTTGATACCGAAAATGACAAGTATGCAGCTATGCTCCGAAACGAACTCAACAAGCCTCACTACGGGATTTTTGTGCACAAAGAAAATCAAAAGTTCGACGGATAAATTTGACCCCAAATCATTATTCAATCCTTACAAGTTTAGCACCAATGGAATGAAAATTTTAAGGCCTTTCCTCTCGTACTAAATTTATTGCAATTGATATTCTTAAAGCGAAGCTAGAGGTCAGGGGGTGTAACCGACACACACCCGAGATGCAAGGCATTTAATGCATGAAAAAAACACACGGCACGTGGTGAACATTGGAGAAAAAAAATATATTCACTGAAAAAAAAGCCCGGACTTATAAAAACCTTCAGCTATACTTTTAATTAATTCTGGAACTAAAAATGCTAGAGAAACAGAATTTGTACCTAAATCATCCTGGCATATCCCTGCATACGAATTTCAAAGTTTTAGGGCGGCTTCCAGAGTTCTTGATACCGAAAATGACAAGTATGCTGCTATGCTCCGAAACAAACTCAACAAGCCTCACTACGGGATTTTTGTGCACAAAGAAAATCAAAAGTTTGACGGATAAATATGACCCCAAATCATTACTCAATCTTAACAAGTTTAGCACCAGTGGAATGATAACTTCAATGGCTTTCCTCTCGTACTAAACTTAGTGCCATTGGGATTCTCAAAGCGAGACTAGAGGTCAGGGAGTGGAACCGACACACCCCCGAGATGTAAGGCATTTAATGCATGATACACACGGCACGTGGTGAACATTGGAGAAAAAAAATATATTCACTGAAAAAAAAACCCGGACTTATAAAAACCTTCAGCTATACTTTTGATTCATTCTGGAACTAAAAATGCTAGAGAAACAGAATTTGTACCTAAATCATCCTGGCATATCCCTGCATACGAATTTCAAAGTTTAAGGGCGGCTTCCAGAGTTCTTGATACCGAAAATGACAAGTATGCAGCTATGCTCCGAAACGAACTCAACAAGCCTCACTACGGGATTTTTGTGCACAAAGAAAATCAAAAGTTCGACGGATAAATTTGACCCCAAATCATTACTCAATCCTTACAAGTTTAGCACCAATGGAATGAAAATTTTAAGGCCTTTCCTCTCGTACTAAATTTATTGCAATTGATATTCTTAAAGCGAAGCTAGAGGTCAGGGGGTGTAACCGACACACACCCGAGATGCAAGGCATTTAATGCATGATACACACGGCACGTGGTGAACATTGGAGAAAAAAAATACATTCACTGAAAAAAAAGCCCGGACTTATAAAAACCTTCAGCTATACTTTTAATTAATTCTGGAACTAAAAATGCTAGAGAAACAGAATTTGTACCTAAATCATCCTGGCATATCCCTGCATACGAATTTCAAAGTTTTAGGGCGGCTTCCAGAGTTCTTGATACCGAAAATGACAAGTATGCTGCTATGCTCCGAAACAAACTCAACAAGCCTCACTACGGGATTTTTGTGCACAAAGAAAATCAAAAGTTTGACGGATAAATTTGACCCCAAATCATTACTCAATCTTAACAAGTTTAGCACCAGTGGAATGAAAAATTCAATGGCTTTCCTCTCGTACTAAGCTTAGTGCCATTGGGATTCTCAAAGCGAGGCTAGAGGTCAGGGAGTGGAACCGACACACCCCCGAGATGTAAGGCATTTAATGCATGATACACACGGCACGTGGTGAACATTGGAGAAAAAAAATATATTCACTGAAAAAAAAGCCCGGACTTATAAAAACCTTCAGCTATACTTTTAATTAATTCTGGAACTAAAAATGCTAGAGAAACAGAATTTGTACCTAAATCATCCTGGCATATCCCTGCATACGAATTTCAAAGTTTTAGGGCGGCTTCCAGAGTTCTTGATACCGAAAATGACAAGTATGCTGCTATGCTCCGAAACAAACTCAACAAGCCTCACTACGGGATTTTTGTGCACAAAGAAAATCAAAAGTTTGACGGATAAATTTGACCCCAAATCATTACTCAATCTTAACAAGTTTAGCACCTGTGGAATGATAACTTCAATGGCTTTCCTCTCGTACTAAACTTAGTGCCATTGGGATTCTCAAAGCGAGGCTAGAGGTCAGGGAGTGGAACCGACACACCCCCGAGATGTAAGGCATTTAATGCATGATACACACGGCACGTGGTGAACATTGGAGAAAAAAAATATATTCACTGAAAAAAAAGCCCGGACTTATAAAAACCTTCAGCTATACTTTTGATTCATTCTGGAACTAAAAATGCTAGAGAAACAGAATTTGTACCTAAATCATCCTGGCATATCCCTGCATACGAATTTCAAAGTTTTAGGGCGGCTTCCAGAGTTCTTGATACCTAAAATGACAAGTAGGCAGCTAAGCTCCGAAACGAACTCAACAAGCCTCACTACGGGATTTTTGTGCACAAAGAAAAACAAAAGTTCGACGGATAAATTTGACCCCAAATCATTACTCAATCTTTACAAGTTTAGCACCACTGGAATGACAATTTTAAGGGCTTTCCTCTCGTACTAAACTTAGTGCTATGGTGATTTTCAAAGCGAGTCTAGAGGTCAGGGAGTGGAACCGACACACCCCAAAGATGTAAGGCATTTAATGCATGATACACACGGCACGTGGTGAACATTGGAGAAAAAAATTAATTCAACGAAAAAACGCCCGGACTTATAAAAACCTTCAGCTATACTTTTGATTCATTCTGGAACTAAAAATGCTAGAGAAACAGAATTTGTACCTAAATCATCCTGGCATATCCCTGCATACGAATTTCAAAGTTTTAGGGCGGCTTCCAGAGTTCTTGATACCGAAAATGACAAGTATGCTGCTATGCTCCGAAACAAACTCAACAAGCCTCACTACGGGATTTTTGTGCACAAAGAAAATCAAAAGTTTGACGGATAAATTTGACCCCAAATCATTACTCAATCTTAACAAGTTTAGCACCAGTGGAATGAAAATTTCAATGGCTTTCCTCTCGTACTAAACTTAGTGCCATTGGGATTCTCAAAGCGAGGCTAGAGGTCAGGGAGTGGAACCGACACACCCCCGAGATGTAAGGCATTTAATGCATGATACACACGGCACGTGGTGAACATTGGAGAAAAAAATATATTCACTGAAAAAAAAGCCCGGACTTATAAAAACCTTCAGCTATACTTTTAATTAATTCTGGAACTAAAAATGCTAGAGAAACAGAATTTGTACCTAAATCATCCTGGCATATCCCTGCATACGAATTTCAAAGTTTTAGGGCGGCTTCCAGAGTTCTTGATACCGAAAATGACAAGTATGCAGCTATGCTCCGAAACAAACTCAACAAGCCTCACTACTGGATTTTTGTGCACAAAGAAAATCAAAAGTTTGACGGATAAATTTGACCCCAAATCATTACTCAATCTTAACAAGTTTAGCACCAGTGGAATGATAACTTCAATGGCTTTCCTCTCGTACTAAACTTAGTGCCATTGGGATTCTCAAAGCGAGGCTAGAGGTCAGGGAGTGGAACCGACACACCCCCGAGATGTAAGGCATTTAATGCATGATACACACGGCACGTGGTGAACATTGGAGAAAAAAAATATATTCACTGAAAAAAAAGCCCGGACTTATAAAAACCTTCAGCTATACTTTTAATTAATTCTGGAACTAAAAATGCTAGAGAAACAGAATTTGTACCTAAATCATTCTGGCATATCCCTGCATACGAATTTCAAAGTTTTAGGGCGGCTTCCAGAGTTCTTGATACCTAAAATGACAAGTAGGCAGCTAAGCTCCGAAACGAACTCAACAAGCCTCACTACGGGATTTTTGTGCACAAAGAAAAACAAAAGTTCGACGGATAAATTTGACCCCAAATCATTACTCAATCTTTACAAGTTTAGCACCAGTGGAATGACAATTTTAAGGGCTTTCCTCTCGTACTAAACTTAGTGCTATGGTGATTTTCAAAGCGAGTCTAGAGGTCAGGGAGTGGAACCGACACACCCCAAAGATGTAAGGCATTTAATGCATGATACACACGGCACGTGGTGAACATTGGAGAAAAAAATTAATTCAACGAAAAAACGCCCGGACTTATAAAAACCTTCAGCTATACTTTTGATTCATTCTGGAACTAAAAATGCTAGAGAAACAGAATTTGTACCTAAATCATCCTGGCATATCCCTGCATACGAATTTCAAAGTTTTAGGGCGGCTTCCAGAGTTCTTGATACCGAAAATGACAAGTATGCTGCTATGCTCCGAAACAAACTCAACAAGCCTCACTACGGGATTTTTGTGCACAAAGAAAATCAAAAGTTTGACGGATAAATTTGACCCCAAATCATTACTCAATCTTAACAAGTTTAGCACCAGTGGAATGAAAATTTCAATGGCTTTCCTCTCGTACTAAACTTAGTGCCATTGGGATTCTCAAAGCGAGGCTAGAGGTCAGGGAGTGGAACCGACACACCCCCGAGATGTAAGGCATTTAATGCATGATACACACGGCACGTGGTGAACATTGGAGAAAAAAATATATTCACTGAAAAAAAAGCCCGGACTTATAAAAACCTTCAGCTATACTTTTAATTAATTCTGGAACTAAAAATGCTAGAGAAACAGAATTTGTACCTAAATCATCCTGGCATATCCCTGCATACGAATTTCAAAGTTTTAGGGCGGCTTCCAGAGTTCTTGATACCGAAAATGACAAGTATGCAGCTATGCTCCGAAACAAACTCAACAAGCCTCACTACTGGATTTTTGTGCACAAAGAAAATCAAAAGTTTGACGGATAAATTTGACCCCAAATCATTACTCAATCTTAACAAGTTTAGCACCAGTGGAATGATAACTTCAATGGCTTTCCTCTCGTACTAAACTTAGTGCCATTGGGATTCTCAAAGCGAGGCTAGAGGTCAGGGAGTGGAACCGACACACCCCCGAGATGTAAGGCATTTAATGCATGATACACACGGCACGTGGTGAACATTGGAGAAAAAAAATATATTCACTGAAAAAAAAGCCCGGACTTATAAAAACCTTCAGCTATACTTTTAATTAATTCTGGAACTAAAAATGCTAGAGAAACAGAATTTGTACCTAAATCATTCTGGCATATCCCTGCATACGAATTTCAAAGTTTTAGGGCGGCTTCCAGAGTTCTTGATACCGAAAATGACAAGTATGCTGCTATGCTCCGAAACAAACTCAACAAGCCTCACTACGGGATTTTTGTGCACAAAGAAAATCAAAAGTTTGACGGATAAATTTGACCCCAAATCATTACTCAATCTTAACAAGTTTAGCACCAGTGGAATGATAACTTCAATGGCTTTCCTCTCGTACTAAACTTAGTGCCATGTGGATTCTCAAAGCGAGGCTAGAGGTCAGGGGGTGGAACCGACACACCCCCGAGATGTAAGGCATTTAATGCATGATACACACGGCACGTGGTGAACATTGGAGAAAAAAAAATATATTCACTGAAAAAAAAGCCCGGACTTATAAAAACCTTCAGCTATACTTTTAATTAATTCTGGAACTAAAAATGCTAGAGAAACAGAATTTGTACCTAAATCATCCTGGCATATCCCTGCATACGAATTTCAAAGTTTTAGGGCGGCTTCCAGAGTTCTTGATACCGAAAATGACAAGTATGCTGCTATGCTCCGAAACAAACTCAACAAGCCTCACTACGGGATTTTTGTGCACGAAGAAAATCAAAAGTTTGACGGATAAATTTGACCCCAAATCATTACTCAATCTTAACAAGTTTAGCACCACTGGAATGACAATTTCAATGGCTTTGCTCTCGTATTAAATTTAGTGCTCTGCTGATTTTCAAAGCGAGGCTAGAGGTCAGGGAGTGGAACCGACACACCCCCGAGATGTAAGGCATTTAATGCATGCTACACACGGCACGTGGTGAACATTGGAGAAAAAAATATATTCACTGAAAAAAAAGCCCGGACTTATAAAAACCTTCAGCTATACTTTTGATTCATTCTGGAACTAAAAATGCTAGAGAAACAGAATTTGTACCTAAATCATCCTGGCATATCCCCGCATACGAATTTCAAAGTTTTAGGGCGGCTTCCAGAGTTCTTGATACCGAAAATGACAAGTATGCTGCTATGCTCCGAAACAAACTCAACAAGCCTCACTACGGGATTTTTGTGCACAAAGAAAATCAAAAGTTTGACGGATAAATTTGACCCCAAATCATTACTCAATCTTAACAAGTTTAGCACCAGTGGAATGAAAACTTCAATGGCTTTCCTCTCGTACTAAACTTAGTGCCATTGGGATTCTCAAAGCGAAGCTAGAGGTCAGGGAGTGGAACAGACACACCCCCGAGATGTAAGGCATTTAATGCATGATACACACGGCACGTGGTGAACATTGGAGAAGAAAAATCTATTCACTGAAAAAAAAGCCCGGACTTATAAAAACCTTCAGCTATACTTTTAATTAATCCTGGAACTAAAAATGCTAGAGAAACAGAATTTGTACCTAAATCATCCTGGCATATCCCTGCATACGAATTTCAAAGTTTTAGGGCGGCTTCCAGAGTTCTTGATACCGAAAATGACAAGTATGCTGCTATGCTCCGAAACAAACTCAACAAGCCTCACTACGGGATTTTTGTGCACAAAGAAAATCAAAAGTTTGACGGATAAATTTGACCCCAAATCATTACTCAATCTTAACAAGTTAAGCACCAGTGGAATGAAAACTTCAATGGCTTTCCTCTCGTACTAAACTTAGTGCCATTGGGATTCTCAAAGCGAGGCTAGAGGTCAGGGAGTGGAACCGACACACACCCGAGATGTAAGGCATTTAATGCATGATACACACGGCACGTGGTGAACATTGGAGAAAAAAAATATATTCACTGAAAAAAAAGCCCGGACTTATAAAAACCTTCAGCTATACTTTTAATTAATTCTGGAACTAAAAATGCTAGAGAAACAGAATTTGTACCTAAATCATCCTGGCATATCCCTGCATACGAATTTCAAAGTTTTAGGGCGGCTTCCAGAGTTCTTGATACCGAAAATGACAAGTATGCAGCTATGCTCCGAAACGAACTCAACAAGCCTCACTACGGGATTTTTGTGCACAAAGAAAATCAAAAGTTCGACGGATAAATTTGACCCCAAATCATTATTCAATCCTTACAAGTTTAGCACCAATGGAATGAAAATTTTAAGGCCTTTCCTCTCGTACTAAATTTATTGCAATTGATATTCTTAAAGCGAAGCTAGAGGTCAGGGAGTGGAACCGACACACCCCCGAGATGTAAGGCATTTAATGCATGAAAAAAACACACGGCACGTGGTGAACATTGGAGAAAAAAAATATATTCACTGAAAAAAAAGCCCGGACTTATAAAAACCTTCAGCTATACTTTTAATTAATTCTGGAACTAAAAATGCTAGAGAAACAGAATTTGTACCTAAATCATCCTGGCATATCCCTGCATACGAATTTCAAAGTTTTAGGGCGGCTTCCAGAGTTCTTGATACCGAAAATGACAAGTATGCTGCTATGCTCCGAAACAAACTCAACAAGCCTCACTACGGGATTTTTGTGCACAAAGAAAATCAAAAGTTTGACGGATAAATTTGACCCCAAATCATTACTCAATCTTAACAAGTTTAGCACCAGTGGAATGATAACTTCAATGGCTTTCCTCTCGTACTAAACTTAGTGCCATTAGGATTCTCAAAGCGAGGCTAGAGGTCAGGGAGTGGAACCGACACACCCCCGAGATGTAAGGCATTTAATGCATGATACACACGGCACGTGGTGAACATTGGAGAAAAAAAATATATTCACTGAAAAAAAAGCCCGGACTTATAAAAACCTTCAGCTATACTTTTGATTCATTCTAGAACTAAAAATGCTAGAGAAACAGAATTTGTACCTAAATCATCCTGGCATATCCCTGCATACGAATTTCAAAGTTTTAGGGCGGCTTCCAGACTTCTTGATACCGAAAATGACAAGTATGCAGCTATGCTCCGAAACGAACTCAACAAGCCTCACTACGGGATTTTTGTGCACAAAGAAAATCAAAAGTTCGACGGATAAATTTGACCCCAAATCATTACTCAATCCTTACAAGTTTAGCACCAATGGAATGAAAATTTTAAGGCCTTTCCTCTCGTACTAAATTTATTGCAATTGATATTCTTAAAGCGAAGCTAGAGGTCAGGGAGTGGAACCGACACACCCCCGAGATGTAAGGCATTTAATGCATGATACACACGGCACGTGGTGAACATTGGAGAAAAAAAATATATTCACTGAAAAAAAAGCCCGGACTTATAAAAACCTTCAGCTATACTTTTAATTAATTCTGGAACTAAAAATGCTAGAGAAACAGAATTTGTACCTAAATCATCCTGGCATATCCCTGCATACGAATTTCAAAGTTTTAGGGCGGCTTCCAGAGTTCTTGATACCGAAAATGACAAGTATGCTGCTATGCTCCGAAACAAACTCAACAAGCCTCACTACGGGATTTTTGTGCACAAAGAAAATCAAAAGTTTGACGGATAAATATGACCCCAAATCATTACTCAATCTTAACAAGTTTAGCACCAGTGGAATGATAACTTCAATGGCTTTCCTCTCGTACTAAACTTAGTGCCATTGGGATTCTCAAAGCGAGACTAGAGGTCAGGGAGTGGAACCGACACACCCCCGAGATGTAAGGCATTTAATGCATGATACACACGGCACGTGGTGAACATTGGAGAAAAAAAATATATTCACTGAAAAAAAAACCCGGACTTATAAAAACCTTCAGCTATACTTTTGATTCATTCTGGAACTAAAAATGCTAGAGAAACAGAATTTGTACCTAAATCATCCTGGCATATCCCTGCATACGAATTTCAAAGTTTAAGGGCGGCTTCCAGAGTTCTTGATACCGAAAATGACAAGTATGCAGCTATGCTCCGAAACGAACTCAACAAGCCTCACTACGGGATTTTTGTGCACAAAGAAAATCAAAAGTTCGACGGATAAATTTGACCCCAAATCATTACTCAATCCTTACAAGTTTAGCACCAATGGAATGAAAATTTTAAGGCCTTTCCTCTCGTACTAAATTTATTGCAATTGATATTCTTAAAGCGAAGCTAGAGGTCAGGGGGTGTAACCGACACACACCCGAGATGCAAGGCATTTAATGCATGATACACACGGCACGTGGTGAACATTGGAGAAAAAAAATATATTCACTGAAAAAAAAGCCCGGACTTATAAAAACCTTCAGCTATACTTTTAATTAATTCTGGAACTAAAAATGCTAGAGAAACAGAATTTGTACCTAAATCATCCTGGCATATCCCTGCATACGAATTTCAAAGTTTTAGGGCGGCTTCCAGAGTTCTTGATACCGAAAATGACAAGTATGCTGCTATGCTCCGAAACAAACTCAACAAGCCTCACTACGGGATTTTTGTGCACAAAGAAAATCAAAAGTTTGACGGATAAATTTGACCCCAAATCATTACTCAATCTTAACAAGTTTAGCACCAGTGGAATGATAACTTCAATGGCTTTCCTCTCGTACTAAACTTAGTGCCATTGGGATTCTCAAAGCGAGGCTAGAGGTCAGGGAGTGGAACCGACACACCCCGAGATGTAAGGCATTTAATGCATGATACACACGGCACGTGGTGAACATTGGAGAAAAAAAACTATATTCACTGAAAAAAACCCCGGACTTATAAAAACCTTCAGCTATACTTTTAATTAATTCTGGAACTAAAAATGCTAGAGAAACAGAATTTGTACCTAAATCATCCTGGCGTATCCCTGCATACGAATTTCAAAGTTTTAGGGCGGCTTCCAGAGTTCTTGATACCGAAAATGACAAGTATGCTGCTATGCTCCGAAACAAACTCAACAAGCCTCACTACGGGATTTTTGTGCACAAAGAAAATCAAAAGTTTGACGGATAAATTTGACCCCAAATCATTACTCAATCTTAACAAGTTTAGCACCAGTGGAATGAAAAATTCAATGGCTTTCCTCTCGTACTAAGCTTAGTGCCATTGGGATTCTCAAAGCGAGGCTAGAGGTCAGGGAGTGGAACCGACACACCCCCGAGATGTAAGGCATTTAATGCATGCTACACACGGCACGTGGTGAACATTGGAGAAAAAAATATATTCATTGAAAAAAAAGCCCGGACTTATAAAAACCTTCAGCTATACTTTTGATTCATTCTGGAACTAAAAATGCTAGAGAAACAGAATTTGTACCTAAATCATCCTGGCATATCCCTGCATACGAATTTCAAAGTTTTAGGGCGGCTTCCAGAGTTCTTGATACCGAAAATGACAAGTATGCTGCTATGCTCCGAAACAAACTCAACAAGCCTCACTACGGGATTTTT
Source organism: Asterias amurensis (assembly GCF_032118995.1). Taxonomy (NCBI): domain Eukaryota; kingdom Metazoa; phylum Echinodermata; class Asteroidea; order Forcipulatida; family Asteriidae; genus Asterias; species Asterias amurensis. The sequence continues at coordinate 13,295,439 of NC_092669.1, read as the reverse complement.
GTGCACAAAGAAAATCAAAAGTTTGACGGATAAATTTGACCCCAAATCATTACTCAATCTTAACAAGTTTAGCACCAGTGGAATGAAAATTTCAATGGCTTTCCTCTCGTACTAAACTTAGTAACATTGGGATTCTCAAAGCGAGGCTAGAGGTCAGGGAGTGGAACCGACACACCCCTGAGATGTAAGGCATTTAATGCATGATACACACGGCACGTGGTGAACATTGGAGAAAAAAATAAATTCATTGAAAAAAAGAAGCCCGGACTTATAAAAACCTTCAGCTATTACTTTTAATTAATTCTGGAACTAAAAATGCTAGAGAAACAGAATTTGTACCTAAATCATCCTGGCATATCCCTGCATACGAATTTCAAAGTTTTAGGGCGGCTTCCAGAGTTCTTGATACCGAAAATGACAAGTATGCTGCTATGCTCCGAAACAAACTCAACAAGCCTCACTACGGGATTTTTGTGCACAAAGAAAATCAAAAGTTTGACGGATAAATTTGACCCCAAATCATTACTCAATCTTAACAAGTTTAGCACAAGTGGAATGAAAATTTCAATGGCTTTCCTCTCGTACTAAACTTAGTGCCATTGGGATTCTCAAAGCGAGGCTAGAGGTCAGGGAGTGGAACCGACACACCCCTGAGATGTAAGGCATTTAATGCATGATACACACGGCACGTGGTGAACATTGGAGAAAAAAATAAATTCATTGAAAAAAAAAGCCCGGACTTATAAAAACCTTCAGCTATACTTTTGATTCATTCTGGAACTAAAAATGCTAGAGAAACAGAATTTGTACCTAAATCATCCTGGCATATCCCTGCATACGAATTTCAAAGTTTTAGGGCGGCTTCCACAGTTCTTGATACCGAAAATGACAAGTAGGCAGCTAAGCTCCGAAACGAACTCAACAAGCCTCACTACGGGATTTTTGTGCACAAAGAAAAACAAAAGTTCGACGGATAAATTTGACCCCAAATGATTACTCAATCTTGACAAGTTTAGCACCACTGGAATGAAAATTTTAAGGGCTTTCCTCTCGTACTAAATTTAGTGCTATGGTGATTTTGAAAGCGAGACTAGAGGTCAGGGAGTGGAACCGACACACCCCCGAGCTGCAAGGCATTTAATGCATGATACACACGGCACGTGGTGAACATTGGAGAAAAAAATATATTCATTGAAAAAAAAGCCCGGACTTATAAAAACCTTCAGCTATACTTTTGATTCATTCTGGAACTAAAAATGCTAGAGAAACAGAATTTGTACCTAGATCATCCTGGCATATCCCTGCATACGAATTTCAAAGTTTTAGGGCGGCTTCCAGAGTTCTTGATACCGAAAATGACAAGTAGGCAGCTAAGCTCCGAAACGAACTCAACAAGCCTCACTACGGGATTTTTGTGCACAAAGAAAATCAAAAGTTTGACGGATAAATTTGACCCCAAATCTTTACTCAATCTTAACAAGTTTAGCACCAGTGGAATGAAAAATTCAATGGCTTTCCTCTCGTACTAAGCTTAGTGCCATTGGGATTCTCAAAGCGAGGCTAGAGGTCAGGGAGTGGAACCGACACACCCCCGAGATGTAAGGCATTTAATGCATGATACACACGGCACGTGGTGAACATTGGAGAAAAAAAATATATTCACTGAAAAAAAAGCCCGGACTTATAAAAACCTTCAGCTATACTTTTGATTCATTCTGGAACTAAAAATGCTAGAGAAACAGAATTGGTACCTAAATCATCCTGGCATATCCCTGCATACGAATTTCAAAGTTTTAGGGCGGCTTCCAGAGTTCTTGATACCGAAAATGACAAGTAGGCAGCTAAGCTCCGAAACGAACTCAACAAGCCTCACTACGGGATTTTTGTGCACAAAGAAAATCAAAAGTTTGACGGATAAATTTGACCCCAAATCTTTACTCAATCTTAACAAGTTTAGCACCAGTGGAATGAAAAATTCAATGGCTTTCCTCTCGTACTAAGCTTAGTGCCATTGGGATTCTCAAAGCGAGGCTAGAGGTCAGGGAGTGGAACCGACACACCCCCGAGATGTAAGGCATTTAATGCATTATACACACGGCACGTGGTGAACATTGGAGAAAAAAAATATATTCACTGAAAAAAAAGCCCGGACTTATAAAAACCTTCAGCTATACTTTTGATTCATTCTGGAACTAAAAATGCTAGAGAAACAGAATTTGTACCTAAATCATCCTGGCATATCCCTGCATACGAATTTCAAAGTTTTAGGGCGGCTTCCAGAGTTCTTGATACCTAAAATGACAAGTAGGCAGCTAAGCTCCGAAACGAACTCAACAAGCCTCACTACGGGATTTTTGTGCACAAAGAAAAACAAAAGTTCGACGGATAAATTTGACCCCAAATCATTACTCAATCTTGACAAGTTTAGCACCACTGGAATGACAATTTTAAGGGCTTTCCTCTCGTACTAAACTTAGTGCTATGGTGATTTTCAAAGCGAGACTAGAGGTCAGGGAGTGGAACCGACACACCCCAAAGATGTAAGGCATTTAATGCATGATACACACGGCACGTGGTGAACATTGGAGAAAAAAATTAATTCAACGAAAAAACGCCCGGACTTATAAAAACCTTCAGCTATACTTTTGATTCATTCTGGAACTAAAAATACTAGAGAAACAGAATTTGTACCTAAATCATCCTGGCATATCCCTGCATACGAATTTCAAAATTTTAGGGCGGCTTCCACAGTTCTTGATACCGAAAATGACAAGTAGGCAGCTAAGCTCCGAAACGAACTCAACAAGCCTCACTACGGGATTTTTGTGCACAAAGAAAAACAAAAGTTCGACGGATAAATTTGACCCCAAATGATTACTCAATCTTGACAAGTTTAGCACCACTGGAATGAAAATTTTAAGGGCTTTCCTCTCGTACTAAATTTAGTGCTATGGTGATTTTGAAAGCGAGACTAGAGGTCAGGGAGTGGAACCGACACACCCCCGAGCTGCAAGGCATTTAATGCATGATACACACGGCACGTGGTGAACATTGGAGAAAAAAATATATTCATTGAAAAAAAAGCCCGGACTTATAAAAACCTTCAGCTATACTTTTGATTCATTCTGGAACTAAAAATGCTAGAGAAACAGAATTTGTACCTAGATCATCCTGGCATATCCCTGCATACGAATTTCAAAGTTTTAGGGCGGCTTCCAGAGTTCTTGATACCGAAAATGACAAGTAGGCAGCTAAGCTCCGAAACGAACTCAACAAGCCTCACTACGGGATTTTTGTGCACAAAGAAAATCAAAAGTTTGACGGATAAATTTGACCCCAAATCTTTACTCAATCTTAACAAGTTTAGCACCAGTGGAATGAAAAATTCAATGGCTTTCCTCTCGTACTAAGCTTAGTGCCATTGGGATTCTCAAAGCGAGGCTAGAGGTCAGGGAGTGGAACCGACACACCCCCGAGATGTAAGGCATTTAATGCATGATACACACGGCACGTGGTGAACATTGGAGAAAAAAAATATATTCACTGAAAAAAAAGCCCGGACTTATAAAAACCTTCAGCTATACTTTTGATTCATTCTGGAACTAAAAATGCTAGAGAAACAGAATTTGTACCTAAATCATCCTGGCATATCCCTGCATACGAATTTCAAAGTTTTAGGGCGGCTTCCAGAGTTCTTGATACCTAAAATGACAAGTAGGCAGCTAAGCTCCGAAACGAACTCAACAAGCCTCACTACGGGATTTTTGTGCACAAAGAAAAACAAAAGTTCGACGGATAAATTTGACCCCAAATCATTACTCAATCTTGACAAGTTTAGCACCACTGGAATGACAATTTTAAGGGCTTTCCTCTCGTACTAAACTTAGTGCTATGGTGATTTTCAAAGCGAGACTAGAGGTCAGGGAGTGGAACCGACACACCCCAAAGATGTAAGGCATTTAATGCATGATACACACGGCACGTGGTGAACATTGGAGAAAAAAATTAATTCAACGAAAAAACGCCCGGACTTATAAAAACCTTCAGCTATACTTTTGATTCATTCTGGAACTAAAAATGCTAGAGAAACAGAATTTGTACCTAAATCATCCTGGCATATCCCTGCATACGAATTTCAAAGTTTTAGGGCGGCTTCCAGAGTTCTTGATACCGAAAATGACAAGTATGCTGCTATGCTCCGAAACAAACTCAACAAGCCTCACTACGGGATTTTTGTGCACAAAGAAAATCAAAAGTTTGACGGATAAATTTGACCCCAAATCATTACTCAATCTTAACAAGTGTAGCACCAGTGGAATGAAAATTTCAATGGCTTTCCTCTCGTACTAAACTTAGTGCCATTGGGATTCTCAAAGCGAGGCTAGAGGTCAGGGAGTGGAACCGACACACCCCCGAGATGTAAGGCATTTAATGCATGATACACACGGCACGTGGTGAACATTGGAGAAAAAAATATATTCACTGAAAAAAAAGCCCGGACTTATAAAAACCTTCAGCTATACTTTTAATTAATTCTGGAACTAAAAATGCTAGAGAAACAGAATTTGTACCTAAATCATCCTGGCATATCCCTGCATACGAATTTCAAAGTTTTAGGGCGGCTTCCAGAGTTCTTGATACCGAAAATGACAAGTATGCAGCTATGCTCCGAAACAAACTCAACAAGCCTCACTACGGGATTTTTGTGCACAAAGAAAATCAAAAGTTTGACGGATAAATTTGACCCCAAATCATTACTCAATCTTAACAAGTTTAGCACCAGTGGAATGATAACTTCAATGGCTTTCCTCTCGTACTAAACTTAGTGCCATTGGGATTCTCAAAGCGAGGCTAGAGGTCAGGGAGTGGAACCGACACACCCCCGAGATGTAAGGCATTTAATGCATGATACACACGGCACGTGGTGAACATTGGAGAAAAAAAATATATTCACTGAAAAAAAAGCCCGGACTTATAAAAACCTTCAGCTATACTTTTAATTAATTCTGGAACTAAAAATGCTAGAGAAACAGAATTTGTACCTAAATCATTCTGGCATATCCCTGCATACGAATTTCAAAGTTTTAGGGCGGCTTCCAGAGTTCTTGATACCGAAAATGACAAGTATGCTGCTATGCTCCGAAACAAACTCAACAAGCCTCACTACGGGATTTTTGTGCACAAAGAAAATCAAAAGTTTGACGGATAAATTTGACCCCAAATCATTACTCAATCTTAACAAGTTTAGCACCAGTGGAATGATAACTTCAATGGCTTTCCTCTCGTACTAAACTTAGTGCCATGTGGATTCTCAAAGCGAGGCTAGAGGTCAGGGAGTGGAACCGACACACCCCCGAGATGTAAGGCATTTAATGCATGATACACACGGCACGTGGTGAACATTGGAGAAAAAAAAATATATTCACTGAAAAAAAAGCCCGGACTTATAAAAACCTTCAGCTATACTTTTAATTAATTCTGGAACTAAAAATGCTAGAGAAACAGAATTTGTACCTAAATCATCCTGGCATATCCCTGCATACGAATTTCAAAGTTTTAGGGCGGCTTCCAGAGTTCTTGATACCGAAAATGACAAGTATGCTGCTATGCTCCGAAACAAACTCAACAAGCCTCACTACGGGATTTTTGTGCACGAAGAAAATCAAAAGTTTGACGGATAAATTTGACCCCAAATCATTACTCAATCTTAACAAGTTTAGCACCACTGGAATGACAATTTCAATGGCTTTGCTCTCGTATTAAAGTTAGTGCTCTGCTGATTTTCAAAGCGAGGCTAGAGGTCAGGGAGTGGAACCGACACACCCCCGAGATGTAAGGCATTTAATGCATGCTACACACGGCACGTGGTGAACATTGGAGAAAAAAATATATTCACTGAAAAAAAAGCCCGGACTTATAAAAACCTTCAGCTATACTTTTGATTCATTCTGGAACTAAAAATGCTAGAGAAACAGAATTTGTACCTAAATCATCCTGGCATATCCCTGCATACGAATTTCAAAGTTTTAGGGCGGCTTCCAGAGTTCTTGATACCGAAAATGACAAGTATGCAGCTATGCTCCGAAACGAAATCAACAAGCCACACTACGGGATTTTTGTGCACAAAGAAAATCAAAAGTTCGACGGATAAATTTGACCCCAAATCATTACTCAATCCTTACAAGTTTAGCACCAATGGAATGAAAATTTTAAGGCCTTTCCTCTCGTACTAAATTTATTGCAATTGATATTCTTAAAGCGAAGCTAGAGGTCAGGGGGTGTAACCGACACACACCCGAGATGCAAGGCATTTAATGCATGATACACACGGCACGTGGTGAACATTGGAGAAAAAAAATATATTCACTGAAAAAAAAGCCCGGACTTATAAAAACCTTCAGCTATACTTTTAATTAATTCTGGAACTAAAAATGCTAGAGAAACAGAATTTGTACCTAAATCATCCTGGCATATCCCTGCATACGAATTTCAAAGTTTTAGGGCGGCTTCCAGAGTTCTTGATACCGAAAATGACAAGTATGCTGCTATGCTCCGAAACAAACTCAACAAGCCTCACTACGGGATTTTTGTGCACGAAGAAAATCAAAAGTTTGACGGATAAATTTGACCCCAAATCATTACTCAATCTTAACAAGTTTAGCACCACTGGAATGACAATTTCAATGGCTTTGCTCTCGTATTAAAGTTAGTGCTCTGCTGATTTTCAAAGCGAGGCTAGAGGTCAGGGAGTGGAACCGACACACCCCCGAGATGTAAGGCATTTAATGCATGCTACACACGGCACGTGGTGAACATTGGAGAAAAAAATATATTCACTGAAAAAAAAGCCCGGACTTATAAAAACCTTCAGCTATACTTTTGATTCATTCTGGAACTAAAAATGCTAGAGAAACAGAATTTGTACCTAAATCATCCTGGCATATCCCTGCATACGAATTTCAAAGTTTTAGGGCGGCTTCCAGAGTTCTTGATACCGAAAATGACAAGTATGCAGCTATGCTCCGAAACGAAATCAACAAGCCACACTACGGGATTTTTGTGCACAAAGAAAATCAAAAGTTCGACGGATAAATTTGACCCCAAATCATTACTCAATCCTTACAAGTTTAGCACCAATGGAATGAAAATTTTAAGGCCTTTCCTCTCGTACTAAATTTATTGCAATTGATATTCTTAAAGCGAAGCTAGAGGTCAGGGGGTGTAACCGACACACACCCGAGATGCAAGGCATTTAATGCATGATACACACGGCACGTGGTGAACATTGGAGAAAAAAAATATATTCACTGAAAAAAAAGCCCGGACTTATAAAAACCTTCAGCTATACTTTTAATTAATTCTGGAACTAAAAATGCTAGAGAAACAGAATTTGTACCTAAATCATCCTGGCATATCCCTGCATACGAATTTCAAAGTTTTAGGGCGGCTTCCAGAGTTCTTGATACCGAAAATGACAAGTATGCTGCTATGCTCCGAAACAAACTCAACAAGCCTCACTACGGGATTTTTGTGCACAAAGAAAATCAAAAGTTTGACGGATAAATTTGACCCCAAATCATTACTCAATCTTAACAAGTTTAGCACCAGTGGAATGATAACTTCAATGGCTTTCCTCTCGTACTAAACTTAGTGCCATTGGGATTCTCAAAGCGAGGCTAGAGGTCAGGGAGTGGAACCGACACACCCCCGAGATGTAAGGCATTTAATGCATGATACACACGGCACGTGGTGAACATTGGAGAAAAAAATATATTCACTGAAAAAAAAGCCCGGACTTATAAAAACCTTCAGCTATACTTTTGATTCATTCTGGAACTAAAAATGCTAGAGAAACAGAATTTGTACCTAAATCATCCTGGCATATCCCTGCATACGAATTTCAAAGTTTTAGGGCGGCTTCCAGAGTTCTTGATACCGAAAATGACAAGTATGCAGCTATGCTCCGAAACGAACTCAACAAGCCTCACTACGGGATTTTTGTGCACAAAGAAAATCAAAAGTTCGACGGATGAATTTGACCCCAAATCATTACTCAATCCTTACAAGTTTAGCACCAATGGAATGAAAATTTTAAGGCCTTTCCTCTCGTACTAAATTTATTGCAATTGATATTCTTAAAGCGAAGCTAGAGGTCAGGGGGTGTAACCGACACACACCCGAGATGCAAGGCATTTAATGCATGATACACACGGCACGTGGTGAACATTGGAGAAAAAAAATATACTCACTGAAAAAAAAGCCCGGACTTATAAAAACCTTCAGCTATACTTTTAATTAGTTCTGGAACTAAAAATGCTAGAGAAACAGAATTTGTACCTAAATCATCCTGGCATATCCCTGCATACGAATTTGAAAGTTTTAGGGCGGCTTCCAGAGTTCTTGATACCGAAAATGACAAGTATGCTGCTATGCTCCGAAACAAACTCAACAAGCCTCACTACGGGATTTTTGTGCACAAAGAAAATCAAAAGTTTGACGGATAAATTTGACCCCAAATCATTACTAGAGGTCAGGGAGTGGAACCGACACACCCCCGAGATGTAAGGCATTTAATGCATGATACACACGGCACGTGGTGAACATAGGAGAAAAAAAATATATTCACTGAAAAAAAAGCCCGGACTTATAAAAACCTTCAGCTATACTTTTAATTAATTCTGGAACTAAAAATGCTAGAGAAACAGAATTTGTACCTAAATCATCCTGGCATATCCCTGCATACGAATTTCAAAGTTTTAGGGCGGCTTCCAGAGTTCTTGATACCGAAAATGACAAGTATGCTGCTATGCCATGAAACAAACTCAACAAGCCTCACTACGGGATTTTTGTGCACGAAGAAAATCAAAAGTTTGACGGATAAATTTGACCCCAAATCATTACTCAATCTTAACAAGTTTAGCACCACTGGAATGACAATTTCAATGGCTTTGCTCTCGTATTAAAGTTAGTGCTCTGATGATTTTCAAAGCGAGGCTAGAGGTCAGGGAGTGGAACCGACACACCCCCGAGATGTAAGGCATTTAATGCATGCTACACACGGCACGTGGTGAACATTGGAGAAAAAAAATATATTCATTGAAAAAAAAGCCCGGACTTATAAAAACCTTCAGCTATACTTTTGATTCATTCTGGAACTAAAACTGCTAGAGAAACAGAATTTGTACCTAAATCATCCTGGCATATCCCTGCATACGAATTTCAAAGTTTTAGGGCGGCTTCCAGAGTTCTTGATACCGAAAATGACAAGTATGCTGCTATGCTCCGAAACAAACTCAACAAGCCTCACTACGGGATTTTTGTGCACAAAGAAAATCAAAAGTTTGACGGATAAATTTGACCCCAAATCATTACTCAATCTTAACAAGTTTAGCACCAGTGGAATGAAAATTTCAATGGCTTTCCTCTCGTATTAAACTTAGTGCCATTGGGATTCTCAAAGCGAAGCTAGAGGTCAGGGAGTGGAACCGACACACCCCCGAGATGTAAGGCATTTAATGCATGATACACACGGCACGTGGTGAACATTGGAGAAGAAAAATCTATTCACTGAAAAAAAAGCCCGGACTTATAAAAACCTTCAGCTATACTTTTAATTAATCCTGGAACTAAAAATGCTAGAGAAACAGAATTTGTACCTAAATCATCCTGGCATATCCCTGCATACGAATTTCAAAGTTTTAGGGCGGCTTCCAGAGTTCTTGATACCGAAAATGACAAGTATGCTGCTATGCTCCGAAACAAACTCAACAAGCCTCACTACGGGATTTTTGTGCACAAAGAAAATCAAAAGTTTGACGGATAAATTTGACCCCAAATCATTACTCAATCTTAACAAGTTTAGCACAAGGGGAATGAAAACTTCAATGGCTTTCCTCTCGTACTAAACTTAGTGCCATTGGGATTCTCACAGCGAGGCTAGAGGTCAGGGAGTGGAACCGACACACCCCCGAGATGTAAGGCATTTAATGCATGATACACACGGCACGTGGTGAACATTGGAGAAAAAAAATATATTCACTGAAAAAAAAGCCCGGACTTATAAAAACCTTCAGCTATACTTTTAATTAATTCTGGAACTAAAAATGCTAGAGAAACAGAATTTGTACCTAAATCATCCTGGCATATCCCTGCATACGAATTTCAAATTTTTAGGGCGGCTTCCAGAGTTCTTGATACCGAAAATGACAAGTGGGCAGCTATGCCCCGAAACGAACTCAACAAGCCTCACTACGGGATTTTTGTGCACAAAGAAAATCAAAAGTTCGACGGATGAATTTGACCCCAAATCATTACTCAATCCTTACAAGTTTAGCACCAATGGAATGAAAATTTTAAGGCCTTTCCTCTCGTACTAAATTTATTGCAATTGATATTCTTAAAGCGAAGCTAGAGGTCAGGGGGTGTAACCGACACACACCCGAGATGCAAGGCATTTAATGCATGATACACACGGCACGTGGTGAACATTGGAGAAAAAAATATACTCACTGAAAAAAAAGCCCGGACTTATAAAAACCTTCAGCTATACTTTTAATTAATTCTGGAACTAAAAATGCTAGAGAAACAGAATTTGTACCTAAATCATCCTGGCATATCCCTGCATACGAATTTCAAAGTTTTAGGGCGGCTTCCAGAGTTCTTGATACCGAAAATGACAAGTATGCTGCTATGCTCCGAAACAAACTCAACAAGCCTCACTACGGGATTTTTGTGCACAAAGAAAATCAAAAGTTTGACGGATAAATTTGACCCCAAATCATTACTAGAGGTCAGGGAGTGGAACCGACACACCCCCGAGATGTAAGGCATTTAATGCATGATACACACGGCACGTGGTGAACATAGGAGAAAAAAAATATATTCACTGAAAAAAAAGCCCGGACTTATAAAAACCTTCAGCTATACTTTTAATTAATTCTGGAACTAAAAATGCTAGAGAAACAGAATTTGTACCTAAATCATCCTGGCATATCCCTGCATACGAATTTCAAAGTTTTAGGGCGGCTTCCAGAGTTCTTGATACCGAAAATGACAAGTATGCTGCTATGCCATGAAACAAACTCAACAAGCCTCACTACGGGATTTTTGTGCACGAAGAAAATCAAAAGTTTGACGGATAAATTTGACCCCAAATCATTACTCAATCTTAACAAGTTTAGCACCACTGGAATGACAATTTCAATGGCTTTGCTCTCGTATTAAAGTTAGTGCTCTGATGATTTTCAAAGCGAGGCTAGAGGTCAGGGAGTGGAACCGACACACCCCCGAGATGTAAGGCATTTAATGCATGCTACACACGGCACGTGGTGAACATTGGAGAAAAAAAATATATTCATTGAAAAAAAAGCCCGGACTTATAAAAACCTTCAGCTATACTTTTGATTCATTCTGGAACTAAAACTGCTAGAGAAACAGAATTTGTACCTAAATCATCCTGGCATATCCCTGCATACGAATTTCAAAGTTTTAGGGCGGCTTCCAGAGTTCTTGATACCGAAAATGACAAGTATGCTGCTATGCTCCGAAACAAACTCAACAAGCCTCACTACGGGATTTTTGTGCACAAAGAAAATCAAAAGTTTGACGGATAAATTTGACCCCAAATCATTACTCAATCTTAACAAGTTTAGCACCAGTGGAATGAAAATTTCAATGGCTTTCCTCTCGTACTAAACTTAGTGCCATTGGGATTCTCAAAGCGAAGCTAGAGGTCAGGGAGTGGAACCGACACACCCCCGAGATGTAAGGCATTTAATGCATGATACACACGGCACGTGGTGAACATTGGAGAAGAAAAATCTATTCACTGAAAAAAAAGCCCGGACTTATAAAAACCTTCAGCTATACTTTTAATTAATCCTGGAACTAAAAATGCTAGAGAAACAGAATTTGTACCTAAATCATCCTGGCATATCCCTGCATACGAATTTCAAAGTTTTAGGGCGGCTTCCAGAGTTCTTGATACCGAAAATGACAAGTATGCTGCTATGCTCCGAAACAAACTCAACAAGCCTCACTACGGGATTTTTGTGCACAAAGAAAATCAAAAGTTTGACGGATAAATTTGACCCCAAATCATTACTCAATCTTAACAAGTTTAGCACAAGGGGAATGAAAACTTCAATGGCTTTCCTCTCGTACTAAACTTAGTGCCATTGGGATTCTCACAGCGAGGCTAGAGGTCAGGGAGTGGAACCGACACACCCCCGAGATGTAAGGCATTTAATGCATGATACACACGGCACGTGGTGAACATTGGAGAAAAAAAATATATTCACTGAAAAAAAAGCCCGGACTTATAAAAACCTTCAGCTATACTTTTAATTAATTCTGGAACTAAAAATGCTAGAGAAACAGAATTTGTACCTAAATCATCCTGGCATATCCCTGCATACGAATTTCAAATTTTTAGGGCGGCTTCCAGAGTTCTTGATACCGAAAATGACAAGTGGGCAGCTATGCCCCGAAACGAACTCAACAAGCCTCACTACGGGATTTTTGTGCACAAAGAAAATCAAAAGTTCGACGGATGAATTTGACCCCAAATCATTACTCAATCCTTACAAGTTTAGCACCAATGGAATGAAAATTTTAAGGCCTTTCCTCTCGTACTAAATTTATTGCAATTGATATTCTTAAAGCGAAGCTAGAGGTCAGGGGGTGTAACCGACACACACCCGAGATGCAAGGCATTTAATGCATGATACACACGGCACGTGGTGAACATTGGAGAAAAAAATATACTCACTGAAAAAAAAGCCCGGACTTATAAAAACCTTCAGCTATACTTTTAATTAATTCTGGAACTAAAAATGCTAGAGAAACAGAATTTGTACCTAAATCATCCTGGCATATCCCTGCATACGAATTTCAAAGTTTTAGGGCGGCTTCCAGAGTTCTTGATACCGAAAATGACAAGTATGCTGCTATGCTCCGAAACAAACTCAACAAGCCTCACTACGGGATTTTTGTGCACAAAGAAAATCAAAAGTTTGACGGATAAATTTGACCCCAAATCATTACTAGAGGTCAGGGAGTGGAACCGACTCACCCCCGAGATGTAAGGCATTTAATGCATGATACACACGGCACGTGGTGAACATAGGAGAAAAAAAATATATTCACTGAAAAAAAAGCCCGGACTTATAAAAACCTTCAGCTATACTTTTAATTAATTCTGGAACTAAAAATGCTAGAGAAACAGAATTTGTACCTAAATCATCCTGGCATATCCCTGCATACGAATTTCAAAGTTTTAGGGCGGCTTCCAGAGTTCTTGATACCGAAAATGACAAGTATGCTGCTATGCCATGAAACAAACTCAACAAGCCTCACTACGGGATTTTTGTGCACGAAGAAAATCAAAAGTTTGACGGATAAATTTGACCCCAAATCATTACTCAATCTTAACAAGTTTAGCACCACTGGAATGACAATTTCAATGGCTTTGCTCTCGTATTAAAGTTAGTGCTCTGATGATTTTCAAAGCGAGGCTAGAGGTCAGGGAGTGGAACCGACACACCCCCGAGATGTAAGGCATTTAATGCATGCTACACACGGCACGTGGTGAACATTGGAGAAAAAAAATATATTCATTGAAAAAAAAGCCCGGACTTATAAAAACCTTCAGCTATACTTTTGATTCATTCTGGAACTAAAACTGCTAGAGAAACAGAATTTGTACCTAAATCATCCTGGCATATCCCTGCATACGAATTTCAAAGTTTTAGGGCGGCTTCCAGAGTTCTTGATACCGAAAATGACAAGTATGCTGCTATGCTCCGAAACAAACTCAACAAGCCTCACTACGGGATTTTTGTGCACAAAGAAAATCAAAAGTTTGACGGATAAATTTGACCCCAAATCATTACTCAATCTTAACAAGTTTAGCACCAGTGGAATGAAAATTTCAATGGCTTTCCTCTCGTACTAAACTTAGTGCCATTGGGATTCTCAAAGCGAAGCTAGAGGTCAGGGAGTGGAACCGACACACCCCCGAGATGTAAGGCATTTAATGCATGATACACACGGCACGTGGTGAACATTGGAGAAGAAAAATCTATTCACTGAAAAAAAAGCCCGGACTTATAAAAACCTTCAGCTATACTTTTAATTAATCCTGGAACTAAAAATGCTAGAGAAACAGAATTTGTACCTAAATCATCCTGGCATATCCCTGCATACGAATTTCAAAGTTTTAGGGCGGCTTCCAGAGTTCTTGATACCGAAAATGACAAGTATGCTGCTATGCTCCGAAACAAACTCAACAAGCCTCACTACGGGATTTTTGTGCACAAAGAAAATCAAAAGTTTGACGGATAAATTTGACCCCAAATCATTACTCAATCTTAACAAGTTTAGCACAAGGGGAATGAAAACTTCAATGGCTTTCCTCTCGTACTAAACTTAGTGCCATTGGGATTCTCACAGCGAGGCTAGAGGTCAGGGAGTGGAACCGACACACCCCCGAGATGTAAGGCATTTAATGCATGATACACACGGCACGTGGTGAACATTGGAGAAAAAAAATATATTCACTGAAAAAAAAGCCCGGACTTATAAAAACCTTCAGCTATACTTTTAATTAATTCTGGAACTAAAAATGCTAGAGAAACATAATTTGTACCTAAATCATCCTGGCATATCCCTGCATACGAATTTCAAATTTTTAGGGCGGCTTCCAGAGTTCTTGATACCGAAAATGACAAGTGGGCAGCTATGCCCCGAAACGAACTCAACAAGCCTCACTACGGGATTTTTGTGCACAAAGAAAATCAAAAGTTCGACGGATGAATTTGACCCCAAATCATTACTCAATCCTTACAAGTTTAGCACCAATGGAATGAAAATTTTAAGGCCTTTCCTCTCGTACTAAATTTATTGCAATTGATATTCTTAAAGCGAAGCTAGAGGTCAGGGGGTGTAACCGACACACACCCGAGATGCAAGGCATTTAATGCATGATACACACGGCACGTGGTGAACATTGGAGAAAAAAAATATACTCACTGAAAAAAAAGCCCGGACTTATAAAAACCTTCAGCTATACTTTTAATTAATTCTGGAACTAAAAATGCTAGAGAAACAGAATTTGTACCTAAATCATCCTGGCATATCCCTGCATACGAATTTCAAAGTTTTAGGGCGGCTTCCAGAGTTCTTGATACCGAAAATGACAAGTATGCTGCTATGCTCCGAAACAAACTCAACAAGCCTCACTACGGGATTTTTGTGCACAAAGAAAATCAAAAGTTTGACGGATGAATTTGACCCCAAATCATTACTCAATCTTAACAAGTTTAGCACCAGTGGAATGAAAATTTCAATGGCTTTCCTCTCGTACTAAACTTAGTGCCATTGGGATTCTCAAAGCGAGGCTAGAGGTCAGGGAGTGGAACCGACACACCCCCGAGATGTAAGGCATTTAATGCATGATACACACGGCACGTGGTGAACATTCGAGAAAAAAAATATATTCACTGAAAAAAAAGCCCGGACTTATAAAAACCTTCAGCTATACTTTTAATTAATTCTGGAACTAAAAATGCTAGAGAAACAGAATTTGTACCTAAATCATCCTGGCATATCCCTGCATACGAATTTCAAAGTTTTAGGGCGGCTTCCAGAGTTCTTGATACCGAAAATGACAAGTATGCAGCTATGCTCCGAAACAAACTCAACAAGCCTCACTACGGGATTTTTGTGCACAAAGAAAATCAAAAGTTTGACGGATAAATTTGACCCCAAATCATTACTCAATCTTAACAAGTTTAGCACCAGTGGAATGATAACTTCAATGGCTTTCCTCTCGTACTAAACTTAGTGCCATGTGGATTCTCAAAGCGAGGCTAGAGGTCAGGGAGTGGAACCGACACACCCCCGAGATGTAAGGCATTTAATGCATGATACACACGGCACGTGGTGAACATTGGAGAAAAAAAAATATATTCACTGAAAAAAAAGCCCGGACTTATAAAAACCTTCAGCTATACTTTTAATTAATTCTGGAACTAAAAATGCTAGAGAAACAGAATTTGTACCTAAATCATCCTGGCATATCCCTGCATACGAATTTCAAAGTTTTAGGGCGGCTTCCAGAGTTCTTGATACCGAAAATGACAAGTATGCTGCTATGCTCCGAAACAAACTCAACAAGCCTCACTACGGGATTTTTGTGCACGAAGAAAATCAAAAGTTTGACGGATAAATTTGACCCCAAATCATTACTCAATCTTAACAAGTTTAGCACCACTGGAATGACAATTTCAATGGCTTTGCTCTCGTATTAAAGTTAGTGCTCTGCTGATTTTCAAAGCGAGGCTAGAGGTCAGGGAGTGGAACCGACACACCCCCGAGATGTAAGGCATTTAATGCATGCTACACACGGCACGTGGTGAACATTGGAGAAAAAAAATATATTCATTGAAAAAAAAGCCCGGACTTATAAAAACCTTCAGCTATACTTTTGATTCATTCTGAAACTAAAAATGCTAGAGAAACAGAATTTGTACCTAAATCATCCTGGCATATCCCTGCATACGAATTTCAAAGTTTTAGGGCGGCTTCCAGAGTTCTTGATACCGAAAATGACAAGTATGCTGCTATGCTCCGAAACAAACTCAACAAGCCTCACTACGGGATTTTTGTGCACAAAGAAAATCAAAAGTTTGACGGATAAATTTGACCCCAAATCATTACTCAATCTTAACAAGTTTAGCACCAGTGGAATGAAAATTTCAATGGCTTTCCTCTCGTACTAAACTTAGTGCCATTGGGATTCTCAAAGCGAAGCTAGAGGTCAGGGAGTGGAACCGACACACCCCCGAGATGTAAGGCATTTAATGCATGATACACACGGCACGTGGTGAACATTGGAGAAGAAAAATCTATTCACTGAAAAAAAAGCCCGGACTTATAAAAACCTTCAGCTATACTTTTAATTAATCCTGGAACTAAAAATGCTAGAGAAACAGAATTTGTACCTAAATCATCCTGGCATATCCCTGCATACGAATTTCAAAGTTTTAGGGCGGCTTCCAGAGTTCTTGATACCGAAAATGACAAGTATGCTGCTATGCTCCGAAACAAACTCAACAAGCCTCACTACGGGATTTTTGTGCACAAAGAAAATCAAAAGTTTGACGGATAAATTTGACCCCAAATCATTACTCAATCTTAACAAGTTTAGCACAAGGGGAATGAAAACTTCAATGGCTTTCCTCTCGTACTAAACTTAGTGCCATTGGGATTCTCACAGCGAGGCTAGAGGTCAGGGAGTGGAACCGACACACCCCCGAGATGTAAGGCATTTAATGCATGATACACACGGCACGTGGTGAACATTGGAGAAAAAAAATATATTCACTGAAAAAAAAGCCCGGACTTATAAAAACCTTCAGCTATACTTTTAATTAATTCTGGAACTAAAAATGCTAGAGAAACAGAATTTGTACCTAAATCATCCTGGCATATCCCTGCATACGAATTTCAAAATTTTAGGGCGGCTTCCAGAGTTCTTGATACTGAAAATGACAAGTGGGCAGCTATGCCCCGAAACGAACTCAACAAGCCTCACTACGGGATTTTTGTGCACAAAGAAAATCAAAAGTTCGACGGATAAATTTGACCCCAAATCATTACTCAATCCTTACAAGTTTAGCACCAATGGAATGAAAATTTTAAGGCCTTTCCTCTCGTACTAAACTTATTGCAATTGATATTCTTAAAGCGAGGCTAGAGGTCAGGGGGTGTAACCGACACACACCCGAGATGCAAGGCATTTAATGCATGATGCACACGGCACGTGGTGAACATTGGAGAAAAAAAATATATTCACTGAAAAAAAAGCCCGGACTTATAAAAACCTTCAGCTATACTTTTAATTAATTCTGGAACTAAAAATGCTAGAGAAACAGAATTTGTACCTAAATCATCCTGGCATATCCCTGCATACGAATTTCAAAGTTTTAGGGCGGCTTCCAGAGTTCTTGATACCGAAAATGACAAGTATGCTGCTATGCTCCGAAACAAACTCAACAAGCCTCACTACGGGATTTTTGTGCACAAAGAAAATCAAAAGTTTGACGGATAAATTTGACCCCAAATCATTACTCAATCTTAACAAGTTTAGCACCAGTGGAATGATAACTTCAATGGCTTTCCTCTCGTACTAAACTTAGTGCCATTGGGATTCTCAAAGCGAGGCTAGAGGTCAGGGAGTGGAACCGACACACCCCCGAGATGTAAGGCATTTAATGCATGATACACACGGCACGTGGTGAACATTGGAGAAAAAAATATATTCACTGAAAAAAAAGCCCGGACTTATAAAAACCTTCAGCTATACTTTTGATTCATTCTGGAACTAAAAATGCTAGAGAAACAGAATTTGTACCTAAATCATCCTGGCATATCCCTGCATACGAATTTCAAAGTTTTAGGGCGGCTTCCAGAGTTCTTGATACCGAAAATGACAAGTATGCAGCTATGCTCCGAAATGAACTCAACAAGCCTCACTACGGGATTTTTGTGCACAAAGAAAATCAAAAGTTCGACGGATGAATTTGACCCCGAATCATTACTCAATCCTTACAAGTTTAGCACCAATGGAATGAAAATTTTAAGGCCTTTCCTCTCGTACTAAATTTATTGCAATTGATATTCTTAAAGCGAAGCTAGAGGTCAGGGGGTGTAACCGACACACACCCGAGATGCAAGGCATTTAATGCATGATACACACGGCACGTGGTGAACATTGGAGAAAAAAAATATATTCACTGAAAAAAAAGCCCGGACTTATAAAAACCTTCAGCTATACTTTTAATTAATTCTGGAACTAAAAATGCTAGAGAAACAGAATTTGTACCTAAATCATCCTGGCATATCCCTGCATACGAATTTCAAAGTTTTAGGGCGGCTTCCAGAGTTCTTGATACCGAAAATGACAAGTATGCTGCTATGCTCCGAAACAAACTCAACAAGCCTCACTACGGGATTTTTGTGCACAAAGAAAATCAAAAGTTTGACGGATAAATTTGACCCCAAATCATTACTCAATCTTAACAAGTTTAGCACCAGTGGAATGATAACTTCAATGGCTTTCCTCTCGTACTAAACTTAGTGCCATTGGGATTCTCAAAGCGAGGCTAGAGGTCAGGGAGTGGAACCGACACACCCCCGAGATGTAAGGCATTTAATGCATGATACACACGGCACGTGGTGAACATTGGAGAAAAAAATATATTCATTGAAAAAAAAGCCCGGACTTATAAAAACCTTCAGCTATACTTTTGATTCATTCTGGAACTAAAAATGCTAGAGAAACAGAATTTGTACCTAAATCATCCTGGCATATCCCTGCATACGAATTTCAAAGTTTTAGGGCGGCTTCCAGAGTTCTTGATACCGAAAATGACAAGTATGCAGCTATGCTCCGAAACGAACTCAACAAGCCTCACTACGGGATTTTTGTGCACAAAGAAAATCAAAAGTTCGACGGATAAATTTGACCCCAAATCATTACTCAATCCTTACAAGTTTAGCACCAATGGAATGAAAATTTTAAGGCCTTTCCTCTCGTACTAAATTTATTGCAATTGATATTCTTAAAGCGAAGCTAGAGTTCAGGGGGTGTAACCGACACACACCCGAGATGCAAGGCATTTAATGCATGATACACACGGCACGTGGTGAACATTGGAGAAAAAAAATATACTCACTGAAAAAAAAGCCCGGACTTATAAAAACCTTCAGCTATACTTTTAATTAATTCTGGAACTAAAAATGCTAGAGAAACAGAATTTGTACCTAAATCATCCTGGCATATCCCTGCATACGAATTTCAAAGTTTTAGGGCGGCTTCCAGAGTTCTTGATACCGAAAATGACAAGTATGCTGCTATGCTCCGAAACAAACTCAACAAGCCTCACTACGGGATTTTTGTGCACAAAGAAAATCAAAAGTTTGACGGATAAATTTGACCCCAAATCATTACTCAATCTTAACAAGTTTAGCACCAGTGGAATGATAACTTCAATGGCTTTCCTCTCGTACTAAACTTAGTGCCATTGGGATTCTCAAAGCGAGGCTAGAGGTCAGGGAGTGGAACCGACACACCCCCGAGATGTAAGGCATTTAATGCATGATACACACGGCACGTGGTGAACATTGGAGAAAAAAAACTATATTCACTGAAAAAAAAGCCCGGACTTATAAAAACCTTCAGCTATACTTTTAATTAATTCTGGAACTAAAAATGCTAGAGAAACAGAATTTGTACCTAAATCATCCTGGCATATCCCTGCATACGAATTTCAAAGTTTTAGGGCGGCTTCCAGAGTTCTTGATACCGAAAATGACAAGTATGCTGCTATGCTCCGAAACGAACTCAACAAGCCTCATTACGGGATTTTTGTGCACAAAGAAAATCAAAATTTCGACGGATAAATTTGACCCCAAATCATTACTCAATCCTTACAAGTTTAGCACCAATGGAATGAAAATTTTAAGGCCTTTCCTCTCGTACTAAATTTATTGCAATTGATATTCTTAAAGCGAAGCTAGAGGTCAGGGGGTGTAACCGACACACCCCCGAGATGTAAGGCATTTAATGCAAGATACACACGGCACGTGGTGAACATTGGAGAAAAAAAACTATATTCACTGAAAAAAAAGCCCGGACTTATAAAAACCTTCAGCTATACTTTTAATTAATTCTGGAACTAAAAATGCTAGAGAAACAGAATTTGTACCTAAATCATCCTGGCATATCCCTGCATACGAATTTCAAAGTTTTAGGGCGGCTTCCAGAGTTCTTGATACCGAAAATGACAAGTATGCTGCTATGCTCCGAAACAAACTCAACAAGCCTCACTACGGGATTTTTGTGCACAAAGAAAATCAAAAGTTTGACGGATGAATTTGACCCCAAATCATTACTCAATCTTAACAAGTTTAGCACCAGTGGAATGATAACTTCAATGGCTTTCCTCTCGTACTAAACTTAGTGCCATTGGGATTCTCAAAGCGAGGCTAGAGGTCAGGGAGTGGAACCGACACACCCCGAGATGTAAGGCATTTAATGCATGATACACACGGCACGTGGTGAACATTGGAGAAAAAAAACTATATTCACTGAAAAAAAAGCCCGGACTTATAAAAACCTTCAGCTATACTTTTAATTAATTCTGGAACTAAAAATGCTAGAGAAACAGAATTTGTACCTAAATCATCCTGGCATATCCCTGCATACGAATTTCAAAGTTTTAGGGCGGCTTCCAGAGTTCTTGATACCGAAAATGACAAGTATGCTGCTATGCTCCGAAACAAACTCAACAAGCCTCACTACGGGATTTTTGTGCACAAAGAAAATCAAAAGTTTGACGGATAAATTTGACCCCAAATCATTACTCAATCTTAACAAGTTTAGCACCAGTGGAATGAAAAATTCAATGGCTTTCCTCTCGTACTAAGCTTAGTGCCATTGGGATTCTCAAAGCGAGGCTAGAGGTCAGGGAGTGGAACCGACACACCCCCGAGATGTAAGGCATTTAATGCATGATACACACGGCACGTGGTGAACATTGGAGAAAAAAAATATATTCACTGAAAAAAAAGCCCGGACTTATAAAAACCTTCAGCTATACTTTTGATTCATTCTGGAACTAAAAATGCTAGAGAAACAGAATTTGTACCTAAATCATCCTGGCATATCCCTGCATACGAATTTCAAAGTTTTAGGGCGGCTTCCAGAGTTCTTGATACCTAAAATGACAAGTAGGCAGCTAAGCTCCGAAACGAACTCAACAAGCCTCACTACGGGATTTTTGTGCACAAAGAAAAACAAAAGTTCGACGGATAAATTTGACCCCAAATCATTACTCAATCTTGACAAGTTTAGCACCACTGGAATGACAATTTTAAGGGCTTTCCTCTCGTACTAAACTTAGTGCTATGGTGATTTTCAAAGCGAGACTAGAGGTCAGGGAGTGGAACCGACACACCCCAAAGATGTAAGGCATTTAATGCATGATACACACGGCACGTGGTGAACATTGGAGAAAAAAATATATTCAACGAAAAAACGCCCGGACTTATAAAAACCTTCAGCTATACTTTTGATTCATTCTGGAACTAAAAATGCTAGAGAAACAGAATTTGTACCTAAATCATCCTGGCATATCCCTGCATACGAATTTCAAAGTTTTAGGGCGGCTTCCAGAGTTCTTGATACCGAAAATGACAAGTAT
The DNA here is from genome assembly GCF_032118995.1 of Asterias amurensis. Taxonomy (NCBI): domain Eukaryota; kingdom Metazoa; phylum Echinodermata; class Asteroidea; order Forcipulatida; family Asteriidae; genus Asterias; species Asterias amurensis. The sequence continues at coordinate 13,273,171 of NC_092669.1, read as the reverse complement.
GCTGCTATGCTCCGAAACAAACTCAACAAGCCTCACTACGGGATTTTTGTGCACAAAGAAAATCAAAAGTTTGACGGATAAATTTGACCCCAAATCATTACTCAATCTTAACAAGTTTAGCACCAGTGGAATGATAACTTCAATGGCTTTCCTCTCGTACTAAACTTAGTGCCATTGGGATTCTCAAAGCGAGGCTAGAGGTCAGGGAGTGGAACCGACACACCCCCGAGATGTAAGGCATTTAATGCATGATACACACGGCACGTGGTGAACATTGGAGAAAAAAAACTATATTCACTGAAAAAAAAGCCCGGACTTATAAAAACCTTCAGCTATACTTTTAATTAATTCTGGAACTAAAAATGCTAGAGAAACAGAATTTGTACCTAAATCATCCTGGCATATCCCTGCATACGAATTTCAAAGTTTTAGGGCGGCTTCCAGAGTTCTTGATACCGAAAATGACAAGTATGCTGCTATGCTCCGAAACGAACTCAACAAGCCTCACTACGGGATTTTTGTGCACAAAGAAAATCAAAATTTCGACGGATAAATTTGACCCCAAATCATTACTCAATCCTTACAAGTTTAGCACCAATGGAATGAAAATTTTAAGGCCTTTCCTCTCGTACTAAATTTATTGCAATTGATATTCTTAAAGCGAAGCTAGAGGTCAGGGGGTGTAACCGACACACCCCCGAGATGTAAGGCATTTAATGCAAGATACACACGGCACGTGGTGAACATTGGAGAAAAAAAACTATATTCACTGAAAAAAAAGCCCGGACTTATAAAAACCTTCAGCTATACTTTTAATTAATTCTGGAACTAAAAATGCTAGAGAAACAGAATTTGTACCTAAATCATCCTGGCATATCCCTGCATACGAATTTCAAAGTTTTAGGGCGGCTTCCAGAGTTCTTGATACCGAAAATGACAAGTATGCTGCTATGCTCCGAAACAAACTCAACAAGCCTCACTACGGGATTTTTGTGCACAAAGAAAATCAAAAGTTTGACGGATGAATTTGACCCCAAATCATTACTCAATCTTAACAAGTTTAGCACCAGTGGAATGATAACTTCAATGGCTTTCCTCTCGTACTAAACTTAGTGCCATTGGGATTCTCAAAGCGAGGCTAGAGGTCAGGGAGTGGAACCGACACACCCCGAGATGTAAGGCATTTAATGCATGATACACACGGCACGTGGTGAACATTGGAGAAAAAAAACTATATTCACTGAAAAAAAAGCCCGGACTTATAAAAACCTTCAGCTATACTTTTAATTAATTCTGGAACTAAAAATGCTAGAGAAACAGAATTTGTACCTAAATCATCCTGGCATATCCCTGCATACGAATTTCAAAGTTTTAGGGCGGCTTCCAGAGTTCTTGATACCGAAAATGACAAGTATGCTGCTATGCTCCGAAACAAACTCAACAAGCCTCACTACGGGATTTTTGTGCACAAAGAAAATCAAAAGTTTGACGGATAAATTTGACCCCAAATCATTACTCAATCTTAACAAGTTTAGCACCAGTGGAATGAAAAATTCAATGGCTTTCCTCTCGTACTAAGCTTAGTGCCATTGGGATTCTCAAAGCGAGGCTAGAGGTCAGGGAGTGGAACCGACACACCCCCGAGATGTAAGGCATTTAATGCATGATACACACGGCACGTGGTGAACATTGGAGAAAAAAAATATATTCACTGAAAAAAAAGCCCGGACTTATAAAAACCTTCAGCTATACTTTTGATTCATTCTGGAACTAAAAATGCTAGAGAAACAGAATTTGTACCTAAATCATCCTGGCATATCCCTGCATACGAATTTCAAAGTTTTAGGGCGGCTTCCAGAGTTCTTGATACCTAAAATGACAAGTAGGCAGCTAAGCTCCGAAACGAACTCAACAAGCCTCACTACGGGATTTTTGTGCACAAAGAAAAACAAAAGTTCGACGGATAAATTTGACCCCAAATCATTACTCAATCTTGACAAGTTTAGCACCACTGGAATGACAATTTTAAGGGCTTTCCTCTCGTACTAAACTTAGTGCTATGGTGATTTTCAAAGCGAGACTAGAGGTCAGGGAGTGGAACCGACACACCCCAAAGATGTAAGGCATTTAATGCATGATACACACGGCACGTGGTGAACATTGGAGAAAAAAATATATTCAACGAAAAAACGCCCGGACTTATAAAAACCTTCAGCTATACTTTTGATTCATTCTGGAACTAAAAATGCTAGAGAAACAGAATTTGTACCTAAATCATCCTGGCATATCCCTGCATACGAATTTCAAAGTTTTAGGGCGGCTTCCAGAGTTCTTGATACCGAAAATGACAAGTATGCTGCTATGCTCCGAAACAAACTCAACAAGCCTCACTACGGGATTTTTGTGCACAAAGAAAATCAAAAGTTTGACGGATAAATTTGACCCCAAATCATTACTCAATCTTAACAAGTTTAGCACCAGTGGAATGAAAATTTCAATGGCTTTCCTCTCGTACTAAACTTAGTGCCATTGGGATTCTCAAAGCGAGGCTAGAGGTCAGGGAGTGGAACCGACACACCCCCGAGATGTAAGGCATTTAATGCATGATACACACGGCACGTGGTGAACATTGGAGAAAAAAATATATTCACTGAAAAAAAAGCCCGGACTTATAAAAACCTTCAGCTATACTTTTAATTAATTCTGGAACTAAAAATGCTAGAGAAACAGAATTTGTACCTAAATCATCCTGGCATATCCCTGCATACGAATTTCAAAGTTTTAGGGCGGCTTCCAGAGTTCTTGATACCGAAAATGACAAGTATGCTGCTATGCTCCGAAACAAACTCAACAAGCCTCACTACGGGATTTTTGTGCACAAAGAAAATCAAAAGTTTGACGGATAAATTTGACCCCAAATCATTACTCAATCTTAACAAGTTTAGCACCAGTGGAATGATAACTTCAATGGCTTTCCTCTCGTACTAAACTTAGTGCCATTGGGATTCTCAAAGCGAGGCTAGAGGTCAGGGAGTGGAACCGACACACCCCCGAGATGTAAGGCATTTAATGCATGATACACACGGCACGTGGTGAACATTGGAGAAAAAAAATATATTCACTGAAAAAAAAGCCCGGACTTATAAAAACCTTCAGCTATACTTTTAATTAATTCTGGAACTAAAAATGCTAGAGAAACAGAATTTGTACCTAAATCATCCTGGCATATCCCTGCATACGAATTTCAAAGTTTTAGGGCGGCTTCCAGAGTTCTTGATACCGAAAATGACAAGTATGCTGCTATGCTCCGAAACAAACTCAACAAGCATCACTACGGGATTTTTGTGCACAAAGAAAATCAAAAGTTTGACGGATAAATTTGACCCCAAATCATTACTCAATCTTAACAAGTTTAGCACCAGTGGAATGATAACTTCAATGGCTTTCCTCTCGTACTAAACTTAGTGCCATTGGGATTCTCAAAGCGAGGCTAGAGGTCTAGGAGTGGAACCGACACACCCCCGAGATGTAAGGCATTTAATGCATGATACACACGGCACGTGGTGAACATTGGAGAAAAAAATATATTCACTGAAAAAAAAGCCCGGACTTATAAAAACCTTCAGCTATACTTTTAATTAATTCTGGAACTAAAAATGCTAGAGAAACAGAATTTGTACCTAAATCATCCTGGCATATCCCTGCATACGAATTTCAAAGTTTTAGGGCGGCTTCCAGAGTTCTTGATACCGAAAATGACAAGTATGCTGCTATGCTCCGAAACAAACTCAACAAGCCTCACTACGGGATTTTTGTGCACAAAGAAAATCAAAAGTTCGACGGATAAATTTGACCCCAAATCATTACTCAATCTTTACAAGTTTAGCACCAGTGGAATGATAACTTCAATGGCTTTCCTCTCGTACTAAACTAATTGCAATTGAGATTCTTAAAGCGAAGCTAGAGGTCAGGGAGTGTAACCGACACACCCCCGAGATGCAAGGCATTTAATGCAAGATACACACGGCACGTGGTGAACATTGGAGAAAAAAATATATTCATTGAAAAAAAAGCCCGGACTTAAAAAAACCTTCAGCTATACTTTTGATTCATTCTGGAACTAAAAATGCTAGAGAAACAGAATTTGTACCTAAATCATCTTGGCATATCCCTGCATACGAATTTCAAAGTTTTAGGGCGGCTTCCAGAGTTCTTGATACCGAAAATGACAAGTGGGCAGCTATGCCCCGAAACGAACTCAACAAGCCTCACTACGGGATTTTTGTGTACAAAGAAAATCAAAAGTTCGACGGATAAATTTGACCCCAAATCATTACTCAATCCTTACAAGTTTAGCACCAATGGAATGAAAATTTTAAGGCCTTTCCTCTCGTACTAAACTTATTGCAATTGATATTCTTAAAGCGAGGCTAGAGGTCAGGGGGTGTAACCGACACACACCCGAGATGCAAGGCATTTAATGCATGATGCACACGGCACGTGTTGAACATTGGAGAAAAAAATATATTCATTGAAAAAAAAGCCCGGACTTATAAAAACCTTCAGCTATACTTTTGATTCATTCTGGAACTAAAACTGCTAGAGAAACAGAATTTGTACCTAAATCATCCTGGCATATCCCTGCATACGAATTTCAAAGTTTTAGGGCGGCTTCCAGAGTTCTTGATACCGAAAATGACAAGTATGCAGCTATGCTCCGAAACGAACTCAACAAGCCACACTACGGGATTTTTGTGCACAAAGAAAATCAAAAGTTCGACGGATAAATTTGACCCCAAATCATTACTCAATCCTTACAAGTTTAGCACCAATGGAATGAAAATTTTAAGGCCTTTCCTCTCGTACTAAACTTATTGCAATTGATATTCTTAAAGCGAAGCTAGAGGTCAGGGGGTGTAACCGACACACACCCGAGATGCAAGGCATTTAATGCATGATACACACGGCACGTGGTGAACATTGGAGAAAAAAATATATTCATTGAAAAAAAAGCCCGGACTTATAAAAACCTTCAGCTATACTTTTGATTCATTCTGGAACTAAAAATGCTAGAGAAACAGAATTTGTACCTAAATCATCCTGGCATATCCCTGCATACGAATTTCAAAGTTTTAGGGCGGCTTCCAGAGTTCTTGATACCGAAAATGACAAGTATGCAGCTATGCTCCGAAACGAACTCAACAAGCCTCACTACGGGATTTTTGTGCACAAAGAAAATCAAAAGTTCGACGGATAAATTTGACCCCAAGTCATTACTCAATCCTTACAAGTTTAGCACCAATGGAATGAAAATTTTAAGGCCTTTCCTCTCGTACTAAATTTATTGCAATTGATATTCTTAAAGCGAAGCTAGAGGTCAGGGGGTGTAACCGACACACACCCGAGATGCAAGGCATTTAATGCATGATACACACGGCACGTGGTGAACATTGGAGAAAAAAAATATACTCACTGAAAAAAAAGCCCGGACTTATAAAAACCTTCAGCTATACTTTTAATTAATTCTGGAACTAAAAATGCTAGAGAAACAGAATTTGTACCTAAATCATCCTGGCATATCCCTGCATACGAATTTCAAAGTTTTAGGGCGGCTTCCAGAGTTCTTGATACCGAAAATGACAAGTATGCTGCTATGCTCCGAAACAAACTCAACAAGCCTCACTACGGGATTTTTGTGCACAAAGAAAATCAAAAGTTTGACGGATGAATTTGACCCCAAATCATTACTCAATCTTAACAAGTTTAGCACCAGTGGAATGATAACTTCAATGGCTTTCCTCTCGTACTAAACTTAGTGCCATTGGGATTCTCAAAGCGAGGCTAGAGGTCAGGGAGTGGAACCGACACACCCCGAGATGTAAGGCATTTAATGCATGATACACACGGCACGTGGTGAACATTGGAGAAAAAAAACTATATTCACTGAAAAAAAAGCCCGGACTTATAAAAACCTTCAGCTATACTTTTAATTAATTCTGGAACTAAAAATGCTAGAGAAACAGAATTTGTACCTAAATCATCCTGGCATATCCCTGCATACGAATTTCAAAGTTTTAGGGCGGCTTCCAGAGTTCTTGATACCGAAAATGACAAGTATGCTGCTATGCTCCGAAACAAACTCAACAAGCCTCACTACGGGATTTTTGTGCACAAAGAAAATCAAAAGTTTGACGGATAAATTTGACCCCAAATCATTACTCAATCTTAACAAGTTTAGCACCAGTGGAATGAAAAATTCAATGGCTTTCCTCTCGTACTAAGCTTAGTGCCATTGGGATTCTCAAAGCGAGGCTAGAGGTCAGGGAGTGGAACCGACACACCCCCGAGATGTAAGGCATTTAATGCATGATACACACGGCACGTGGTGAACATTGGAGAAAAAAAATATATTCACTGAAAAAAAAGCCCGGACTTATAAAAACCTTCAGCTATACTTTTGATTCATTCTGGAACTAAAAATGCTAGAGAAACAGAATTTGTACCTAAATCATCCTGGCATATCCCTGCATACGAATTTCAAAGTTTTAGGGCGGCTTCCAGAGTTCTTGATACCTAAAATGACAAGTAGGCAGCTAAGCTCCGAAACGAACTCAACAAGCCTCACTACGGGATTTTTGTGTACAAAGAAAAACAAAAGTTCGACGGATAAATTTGACCCCAAATCATTACTCAATCTTGACAAGTTTAGCACCACTGGAATGACAATTTTAAGGGCTTTCCTCTCGTACTAAACTTAGTGCTATGGTGATTTTCAAAGCGAGACTAGAGGTCAGGGAGTGGAACCGACACACCCCAAAGATGTAAGGCATTTAATGCATGATACACACGGCACGTGGTGAACATTGGAGAAAAAAATATATTCAACGAAAAAACGCCCGGACTTATAAAAACCTTCAGCTATACTTTTGATTCATTCTGGAACTAAAAATGCTAGAGAAACAGAATTTGTACCTAAATCATCCTGGCATATCCCTGCATACGAATTTCAAAGTTTTAGGGCGGCTTCCAAAGTTCTTGATACCGAAAATGACAAGTATGCTGCTATGCTCCGAAACAAACTCAACAAGCCTCACTACGGGATTTTTGTGTACAAAGAAAATCAAAAGTTCGACGGATAAATTTGACCCCAAATCATTACTCAATCCTTACAAGTTTAGCACCAATGGAATGAAAATTTTAAGGCCTTTCCTCTCGTACTAAACTTATTGCAATTGATATTCTTAAAGCGAGGCTAGAGGTCAGGGGGTGTAACCGACACACACCCGAGATGCAAGGCATTTAATGCATGATGCACACGGCACGTGTTGAACATTGGAGAAAAAAATATATTCATTGAAAAAAAAGCCCGGACTTATAAAAACCTTCAGCTATACTTTTGATTCATTCTGGAACTAAAACTGCTAGAGAAACAGAATTTGTACCTAAATCATCCTGGCATATCCCTGCATACGAATTTCAAAGTTTTAGGGCGGCTTCCAGAGTTCTTGATACCGAAAATGACAAGTATGCAGCTATGCTCCGAAACGAACTCAACAAGCCACACTACGGGATTTTTGTGCACAAAGAAAATCAAAAGTTCGACGGATAAATTTGACCCCAAATCATTACTCAATCCTTACAAGTTTAGCACCAATGGAATGAAAATTTTAAGGCCTTTCCTCTCGTACTAAACTTATTGCAATTGATATTCTTAAAGCGAAGCTAGAGGTCAGGGGGTGTAACCGACACACACCCGAGATGCAAGGCATTTAATGCATGATACACACGGCACGTGGTGAACATTGGAGAAAAAAATATATTCATTGAAAAAAAAGCCCGGACTTATAAAAACCTTCAGCTATACTTTTGATTCATTCTGGAACTAAAAATGCTAGAGAAACAGAATTTGTACCTAAATCATCCTGGCATATCCCTGCATACGAATTTCAAAGTTTTAGGGCGGCTTCCAGAGTTCTTGATACCGAAAATGACAAGTATGCAGCTATGCTCCGAAACGAACTCAACAAGCCTCACTACGGGATTTTTGTGCACAAAGAAAATCAAAAGTTCGACGGATAAATTTGACCCCAAGTCATTACTCAATCCTTACAAGTTTAGCACCAATGGAATGAAAATTTTAAGGCCTTTCCTCTCGTACTAAATTTATTGCAATTGATATTCTTAAAGCGAAGCTAGAGGTCAGGGGGTGTAACCGACACACACCCGAGATGCAAGGCATTTAATGCATGATACACACGGCACGTGGTGAACATTGGAGAAAAAAAATATACTCACTGAAAAAAAAGCCCGGACTTATAAAAACCTTCAGCTATACTTTTAATTAATTCTGGAACTAAAAATGCTAGAGAAACAGAATTTGTACCTAAATCATCCTGGCATATCCCTGCATACGAATTTCAAAGTTTTAGGGCGGCTTCCAGAGTTCTTGATACCGAAAATGACAAGTATGCTGCTATGCTCCGAAACAAACTCAACAAGCCTCACTACGGGATTTTTGTGCACAAAGAAAATCAAAAGTTTGACGGATGAATTTGACCCCAAATCATTACTCAATCTTAACAAGTTTAGCACCAGTGGAATGATAACTTCAATGGCTTTCCTCTCGTACTAAACTTAGTGCCATTGGGATTCTCAAAGCGAGGCTAGAGGTCAGGGAGTGGAACCGACACACCCCGAGATGTAAGGCATTTAATGCATGATACACACGGCACGTGGTGAACATTGGAGAAAAAAAAACTATATTCACTGAAAAAAAAGCCCGGACTTATAAAAACCTTCAGCTATACTTTTAATTAATTCTGGAACTAAAAATGCTAGAGAAACAGAATTTGTACCTAAATCATCCTGGCATATCCCTGCATACGAATTTCAAAGTTTTAGGGCGGCTTCCAGAGTTCTTGATACCGAAAATGACAAGTATGCTGCTATGCTCCGAAACAAACTCAACAAGCCTCACTACGGGATTTTTGTGCACAAAGAAAATCAAAAGTTTGACGGATAAATTTGACCCCAAATCATTACTCAATCTTAACAAGTTTAGCACCAGTGGAATGAAAAATTCAATGGCTTTCCTCTCGTACTAAGCTTAGTGCCATTGGGATTCTCAAAGCGAGGCTAGAGGTCAGGGAGTGGAACCGACACACCCCCGAGATGTAAGGCATTTAATGCATGATACACACGGCACGTGGTGAACATTGGAGAAAAAAAATATATTCACTGAAAAAAAAGCCCGGACTTATAAAAACCTTCAGCTATACTTTTGATTCATTCTGGAACTAAAAATGCTAGAGAAACAGAATTTGTACCTAAATCATCCTGGCATATCCCTGCATACGAATTTCAAAGTTTTAGGGCGGCTTCCAGAGTTCTTGATACCTAAAATGACAAGTAGGCAGCTAAGCTCCGAAACGAACTCAACAAGCCTCACTACGGGATTTTTGTGTACAAAGAAAAACAAAAGTTCGACGGATAAATTTGACCCCAAATCATTACTCAATCTTGACAAGTTTAGCACCACTGGAATGACAATTTTAAGGGCTTTCCTCTCGTACTAAACTTAGTGCTATGGTGATTTTCAAAGCGAGACTAGAGGTCAGGGAGTGGAACCGACACACCCCAAAGATGTAAGGCATTTAATGCATGATACACACGGCACGTGGTGAACATTGGAGAAAAAAATATATTCAACGAAAAAACGCCCGGACTTATAAAAACCTTCAGCTATACTTTTGATTCATTCTGGAACTAAAAATGCTAGAGAAACAGAATTTGTACCTAAATCATCCTGGCATATCCCTGCATACGAATTTCAAAGTTTTAGGGCGGCTTCCAAAGTTCTTGATACCGAAAATGACAAGTATGCTGCTATGCTCCGAAACAAACTCAACAAGCCTCACTACGGGATTTTTGTGCACAAAGAAAATCAAAAGTTTGACGGATAAATTTGACCCCAAATCATTACTCAATCTTAACAAGTTTAGCACCAGTGGAATGAAAATTTCAATGGCTTTCCTCTCGTACTAAACTTAGTGCCATTGGGATTCTCAAAGCGAGGCTAGAGGTCAGGGAGTGGAACCGACACACCCCCGAGATGTAAGGCATTTAATGCATGATACACACGGCACGTGGTGAACATTGGAGAAAAAAATATATTCACTGAAAAAAAAGCCCGGACTTATAAAAACTTTCAGCTATACTTTTAATTAATTCTGGAACTAAAAATGCTAGAGAAACAGAATTTGTACCTAAATCATCCTGGCATATCCCTGCATACGAATTTCAAAGTTTTAGGGCGGCTTCCAGAGTTCTTGATACCGAAAATGACAAGTATGCTGCTATGCTCCGAAACAAACTCAACAAGCCTCACTACGGGATTTTTGTGCACAAAGAAAATCAAAAGTTTGACGGATAAATTTGACCCCAAATCATTACTCAATCTTAACAAGTTTAGCACCAGTGGAATGATAACTTCAATGGCTTTCCTCTCGTACTAAACTTAGTGCCATTGGGATTCTCAAAGCGAGGCTAGAGGTCAGGGAGTGGAACCGACACACCCCCGAGATGTAAGGCATTTAATGCATGATACACACGGCACGTGGTGAACATTGGAGAAAAAAAATATATTCACTGAAAAAAAAGCCCGGACTTATAAAAACCTTCAGCTATACTTTTAATTAATTCTGGAACTAAAAATGCTAGAGAAACAGAATTTGTACCTAAATCATCCTGGCATATCCCTGCATACGAATTTCAAAGTTTTAGGGCGGCTTCCAGAGTTCTTGATACCGAAAATGACAAGTATGCTGCTATGCTCCGAAACAAACTCAACAAGCATCACTACGGGATTTTTGTGCACAAAGAAAATCAAAAGTTTGACGGATAAATTTGACCCCAAATCATTACTCAATCTTAACAAGTTTAGCACCAGTGGAATGATAACTTCAATGGCTTTCCTCTCGTACTAAACTTAGTGCCATTGGGATTCTCAAAGCGAGGCTAGAGGTCTAGGAGTGGAACCGACACACCCCCGAGATGTAAGGCATTTAATGCATGATACACACGGCACGTGGTGAACATTGGAGAAAAAAATATATTCACTGAAAAAAAAGCCCGGACTTATAAAAACCTTCAGCTATACTTTTAATTAATTCTGGAACTAAAAATGCTAGAGAAACAGAATTTGTACCTAAATCATCCTGGCATATCCCTGCATACGAATTTCAAAGTTTTAGGGCGGCTTCCAGAGTTCTTGATACCGAAAATGACAAGTATGCTGCTATGCTCCGAAACAAACTCAACAAGCCTCACTACGGGATTTTTGTGCACAAAGAAAATCAAAAGTTCGACGGATAAATTTGACCCCAAATCATTACTCAATCTTTACAAGTTTAGCACCAGTGGAATGATAACTTCAATGGCTTTCCTCTCGTACTAAACTAATTGCAATTGAGATTCTTAAAGCGAAGCTAGAGGTCAGGGAGTGTAACCGACACACCCCCGAGATGCAAGGCATTTAATGCAAGATACACACGGCACGTGGTGAACATTGGAGAAAAAAATATATTCATTGAAAAAAAAGCCCGGACTTAAAAAAACCTTCAGCTATACTTTTGATTCATTCTGGAACTAAAAATGCTAGAGAAACAGAATTTGTACCTAAATCATCTTGGCATAGCCCTGCATACGAATTTCAAAGTTTTAGGGCGGCTTCCAGAGTTCTTGATACCGAAAATGACAAGTGGGCAGCTATGCCCCGAAACGAACTCAACAAGCCTCACTACGGGATTTTTGTGTACAAAGAAAATCAAAAGTTCGACGGATAAATTTGACCCCAAATCATTACTCAATCCTTACAAGTTTAGCACCAATGGAATGAAAATTTTAAGGCCTTTCCTCTCGTACTAAACTTATTGCAATTGATATTCTTAAAGCGAGGCTAGAGGTCAGGGGGTGTAACCGACACACACCCGAGATGCAAGGCATTTAATGCATGATGCACACGGCACGTGTTGAACATTGGAGAAAAAAATATATTCATTGAAAAAAAAGCCCGGACTTATAAAAACCTTCAGCTATACTTTTGATTCATTCTGGAACTAAAACTGCTAGAGAAACAGAATTTGTACCTAAATCATCCTGGCATATCCCTGCATACGAATTTCAAAGTTTTAGGGCGGCTTCCAGAGTTCTTGATACCGAAAATGACAAGTATGCAGCTATGCTCCGAAACGAACTCAACAAGCCACACTACGGGATTTTTGTGCACAAAGAAAATCAAAAGTTCGACGGATAAATTTGACCCCAAATCATTACTCAATCCTTACAAGTTTAGCACCAATGGAATGAAAATTTTAAGGCCTTTCCTCTCGTACTAAACTTATTGCAATTGATATTCTTAAAGCGAAGCTAGAGGTCAGGGGGTGTAACCGACACACACCCGAGATGCAAGGCATTTAATGCATGATACACACGGCACGTGGTGAACATTGGAGAAAAAAATATATTCATTGAAAAAAAAGCCCGGACTTATAAAAACCTTCAGCTATACTTTTGATTCATTCTGGAACTAAAAATGCTAGAGAAACAGAATTTGTACCTAAATCATCCTGGCATATCCCTGCATACGAATTTCAAAGTTTTAGGGCGGCTTCCAGAGTTCTTGATACCGAAAATGACAAGTATGCAGCTATGCTCCGAAACGAACTCAACAAGCCTCACTACGGGATTTTTGTGCACAAAGAAAATCAAAAGTTCGACGGATAAATTTGACCCCAAGTCATTACTCAATCCTTACAAGTTTAGCACCAATGGAATGAAAATTTTAAGGCCTTTCCTCTCGTACTAAATTTATTGCAATTGATATTCTTAAAGCGAAGCTAGAGGTCAGGGGGTGTAACCGACACACACCCGAGATGCAAGGCATTTAATGCATGATACACACGGCACGTGGTGAACATTGGAGAAAAAAAATATACTCACTGAAAAAAAAGCCCGGACTTATAAAAACCTTCAGCTATACTTTTAATTAATTCTGGAACTAAAAATGCTAGAGAAACAGAATTTGTACCTAAATCATCCTGGCATATCCCTGCATACGAATTTCAAAGTTTTAGGGCGGCTTCCAGAGTTCTTGATACCGAAAATGACAAGTATGCTGCTATGCTCCGAAACAAACTCAACAAGCCTCACTACGGGATTTTTGTGCACAAAGAAAATCAAAAGTTTGACGGATAAATTTGACCCCAAATCATTACTCAATCTTAACAAGTTTAGCACCAGTGGAATGATAACTTCAATGGCTTTCCTCTCGTACTAAACTTAGTGCCATTGGGATTCTCAAAGCGAGGCTAGAGGTCAGGGAGTGGAACCGACACACCCCCGAGATGTAAGGCATTTAATGCATGATACACACGGCACGTGGTGAACATTGGAGAAAAAAAACTATATTCACTGAAAAAAAAGCCCGGACTTATAAAAACCTTCAGCTATACTTTTAATTAATTCTGGAACTAAAAATGCTAGAGAAACAGAATTTGTACCTAAATCATCCTGGCATATCCCTGCATACGAATTTCAAAGTTTTAGGGCGGCTTCCAGAGTTCTTGATACCGAAAATGACAAGTATGCTGCTATGCTCCGAAACAAACTCAACAAGCCTCACTACGGGATTTTTGTGCACAAAGAAAATCAAAAGTTTGACGGATAAATTTGACCCCAAATCATTACTCAATCTTAACAAGTTTAGCACCAGTGGAATGAAAAATTCAATGGCTTTCCTCTCGTACTAAGCTTAGTGCCATTGGGATTCTCAAAGCGAGGCTAGAGGTCAGGGAGTGGGACCGACACACACCCGAGATGTAAGGCATTTAATGCATGATACACACGGCACGTGGTGAACATTGGAGAAAAAAAATATATTCACTGAAAAAAAAGCCCGGACTTATAAAAACCTTCAGCTATACTTTTGATTCATTCTGGAACTAAAAATGCTAGAGAAACAGAATTTGTACCTAAATCATCCTGGCATATCCCTGCATACGAATTTCAAAGTTTTAGGGCGGCTTCCAGAGTTCTTGATACCTAAAATGACAAGTAGGCAGCTAAGCTCCGAAACGAACTCAACAAGCCTCACTACGGGATTTTTGTGCACAAAGAAAAACAAAAGTTCGACGGATAAATTTGACCCCAAATCATTACTCAATCTTGACAAGTTTAGCACCAGTGGAATGACAATTTTAAGGGCTTTCCTCTCGTACTAAACTTAGTGCTATGGTGATTTTCAAAGCGAGACTAGAGGTCAGGGAGTGGAACCGACACACCCCAAAGATGTAAGGCATTTAATGCATGATACACACGGCACGTGGTGAACATTGGAGAAAAAAATATATTCACTGAAAAAACGCCCGGACTTATAAAAACCTTCAGCTATACTTTTGATTAATTCTAGAACTAAAAATGCTAGAGAAACAGAATTTGTACCTAAATCATCCTGGCATATCCCTGCATACGAATTTCAAAGTTTTAGGGCGGCTTCCAGAGTTCTTGATACCGAAAATGACAAGTATGCTGCTATGCTCCGAAACAAACTCAACAAGCCTCACTACGGGATTTTTGTGCACAAAGAAAATCAAAAGTTTGACGGATAAATTTGACCCCAAATCATTACTCAATCTTAACAAGTTTAGCACCAGTGGAATGAAAAATTCAATGGCTTTCCTCTCGTACTAAGCTTAGTGCCATTGGGATTCTCAAAGCGAGGCTAGAGGTCAGGGAGTGGAACCGACACACCCCCGAGATGTAAGGCATTTAATGCATGATACACACGGCACGTGGTGAACATTGGAGAAAAAAAACTATATTCACTGAAAAAAAAGCCCGGACTTATAAAAACCTTCAGCTATACTTTTAATTAATTCTGGAACTAAAAATGCTAGAGAAACAGAATTTGTACCTAAATCATCCTGGCATATCCCTGCATACGAATTTCAAAGTTTTAGGGCGGCTTCCAGAGTTCTTGATACCGAAAATGACAAGTATGCTGCTATGCTCCGAAACAAACTCAACAAGCCTCACTACGGGATTTTTGTGCACAAAGAAAATCAAAAGTTTGACGGATAAATTTGACCCCAAATCATTACTCAATCTTAACAAGTTTAGCACCAGTGGAATGAAAAATTCAATGGCTTTCCTCTCGTACTAAGCTTAGTGCCATTGGGATTCTCAAAGCGAGGCTAGAGGTCAGGGAGTGGGACCGACACATCCCCGAGATGTAAGGCATTTAATGCATGATACACACGGCACGTGGTGAACATTGGAGAAAAAAAATATATTCACTGAAAAAAAAGCCCGGACTTATAAAAACTTTCAGCTATACTTTTGATTCATTCTGGAACTAAAAATGCTAGAGAAACAGAATTTGTACCTAAATCATCCTGGCATATCCCTGCATACGAATTTCAAAGTTTTAGGGCGGCTTCCAGAGTTCTTGATACCGAAAATGACAAGTATGCAGCTATGCTCCGAAACGAACTCAACAAGCCTCACTACGGGATTTTTGTGCACAAAGAAAATCAAAAGTTCGACGGATAAATTTGACCCCAAATCATTACTCAATCCTTACAAGTTTAGCACCAATGGAATGAAAATTTTAAGGCCTTTCCTCTCGTACTAAATTTATTGCAATTGATATTCTTAAAGCGAAGCTAGAGGTCAGGGGGTGTAACCGACACACACCCGAGATGCAAGGCATTTAATGCATGATACACACGGCACGTGGTGAACATTGGAGAAAAAAAATATACTCACTGAAAAAAAAGCCCGGACTTATCAAAACCTTCAGCTATACTTTTAATTAATTCTGGAACTAAAAATGCTAGAGAAACAGAATTTGTACCTAAATCATCCTGGCATATCCCTGCATACGAATTTCAAAGTTTTAGGGCGGCTTCCAGAGTTCTTGATACCGAAAATGACAAGTATGCTGCTATGCTCCGAAACAAACTCAACAAGCCTCACTACGGGATTTTTGTGCACAAAGAAAATCAAAAGTTTGACGGATAAATTTGACCCCAAATCATTACTCAATCTTAACAAGTTTAGCACCAGTGGAATGATAACTTCAATGGCTTTCCTCTCGTACTAAACTTAGTGCCATTGGGATTCTCAAAGCGAGGCTAGAGGTCAGGGAGTGGAACCGACACACCCCCGAGATGTAAGGCATTTAATGCATGATACACACGGCACGTGGTGAACATTGGAGAAAAAAATATATTCACTGAAAAAAAAGCCCGGACTTATAAAAACCTTCAGCTATACTTTTGATTCATTCTGGAACTAAAAATGCTAGAGAAACAGAATTTGTACCTAAATCATCCTGGCATATCCCTGCATACGAATTTCAAAGTTTTAGGGCGGCTTCCAGAGTTCTTGATACCGAAAATGACAAGTATGCAGCTATGCTCCGAAACGAACTCAACAAGCCTCACTACGGGATTTTTGTGCACAAAGAAAATCAAAAGTTCGACGGATAAATTTGACCCCAAGTCATTACTCAATCCTTACAAGTTTAGCACCAATGGAATGAAAATTTTAAGGCCTTTCCTCTCGTACTAAATTTATTGCAATTGATATTCTTAAAGCGAAGCTAGAGGTCAGGGGGTGTAACCGACACACACCCGAGATGCAAGGCATTTAATGCATGATACACACGGCACGTGGTGAACATTGGAGAAAAAAAATATACTCACTGAAAAAAAAGCCCGGACTTATAAAAACCTTCAGCTATACTTTTAATTAATTCTGGAACTAAAAATGCTAGAGAAACAGAATTTGTACCTAAATCATCCTGGCATATCCCTGCATACGAATTTCAAAGTTTTAGGGCGGCTTCCAGAGTTCTTGATACCGAAAATGACAAGTATGCTGCTATGCTCCGAAACAAACTCAACAAGCCTCACTACGGGATTTTTGTGCACAAAGAAAATCAAAAGTTTGACGGATAAATTTGACCCCAAATCATTACTCAATCTTAACAAGTTTAGCACCAGTGGAATGATAACTTCAATGGCTTTCCTCTCGTACTAAACTTAGTGCCATTGGGATTCTCAAAGCGAGGCTAGAGGTCAGGGAGTGGAACCGACACACCCCCGAGATGTAAGGCATTTAATGCATGATACACACGGCACGTGGTGAACATTGGAGAAAAAAAACTATATTCACTGAAAAAAAAGCCCGGACTTATAAAAACCTTCAGCTATACTTTTAATTAATTCTGGAACTAAAAATGCTAGAGAAACAGAATTTGTACCTAAATCATCCTGGCATATCCCTGCATACGAATTTCAAAGTTTTAGGGCGGCTTCCAGAGTTCTTGATACCGAAAATGACAAGTATGCTGCTATGCTCCGAAACAAACTCAACAAGCCTCACTACGGGATTTTTGTGCACAAAGAAAATCAAAAGTTTGACGGATAAATTTGACCCCAAATCATTACTCAATCTTAACAAGTTTAGCACCAGTGGAATGAAAAATTCAATGGCTTTCCTCTCGTACTAAGCTTAGTGCCATTGGGATTCTCAAAGCGAGGCTAGAGGTCAGGGAGTGGGACCGACACACACCCGAGATGTAAGGCATTTAATGCATGATACACACGGCACGTGGTGAACATTGGAGAAAAAAAATATATTCACTGAAAAAAAAGCCCGGACTTATAAAAACCTTCAGCTATACTTTTGATTCATTCTGGAACTAAAAATGCTAGAGAAACAGAATTTGTACCTAAATCATCCTGGCATATCCCTGCATACGAATTTCAAAGTTTTAGGGCGGCTTCCAGAGTTCTTGATACCTAAAATGACAAGTAGGCAGCTAAGCTCCGAAACGAACTCAACAAGCCTCACTACGGGATTTTTGTGCACAAAGAAAAACAAAAGTTCGACGGATAAATTTGACCCCAAATCATTACTCAATCTTGACAAGTTTAGCACCACTGGAATGACAATTTTAAGGGCTTTCCTCTCGTACTAAACTTAGTGCTATGGTGATTTTCAAAGCGAGACTAGAGGTCAGGGAGTGGAACCGACACACCCCAAAGATGTAAGGCATTTAATGCATGATACACACGGCACGTGGTGAACATTGGAGAAAAAAATATATTCACTGAAAAAACGCCCGGACTTATAAAAACCTTCAGCTATACTTTTGATTAATTCTAGAACTAAAAATGCTAGAGAAACAGAATTTGTACCTAAATCATCCTGGCATATCCCTGCATACGAATTTCAAAGTTTTAGGGCGGCTTCCAGAGTTCTTGATACCGAAAATGACAAGTATGCTGCTATGCTCCGAAACAAACTCAACAAGCCTCACTACGGGATTTTTGTGCACAAAGAAAATCAAAAGTTTGACGGATAAATTTGACCCCAAATCATTACTCAATCTTAACAAGTTTAGCACCAGTGGAATGAAAAATTCAATGGCTTTCCTCTCGTACTAAGCTTAGTGCCATTGGGATTCTCAAAGCGAGGCTAGAGGTCAGGGAGTGGAACCGACACACCCCCGAGATGTAAGGCATTTAATGCATGATACACACGGCACGTGGTGAACATTGGAGAAAAAAAACTATATTCACTGAAAAAAAAGCCCGGACTTATAAAAACCTTCAGCTATACTTTTAATTAATTCTGGAACTAAAAATGCTAGAGAAACAGAATTTGTACCTAAATCATCCTGGCATATCCCTGCATACGAATTTCAAAGTTTTAGGGCGGCTTCCAGAGTTCTTGATACCGAAAATGACAAGTATGCTGCTATGCTCCGAAACAAACTCAACAAGCCTCACTACGGGATTTTTGTGCACAAAGAAAATCAAAAGTTTGACGGATAAATTTGACCCCAAATCATTACTCAATCTTAACAAGTTTAGCACCAGTGGAATGAAAAATTCAATGGCTTTCCTCTCGTACTAAGCTTAGTGCCATTGGGATTCTCAAAGCGAGGCTAGAGGTCAGGGAGTGGGACCGACACACCCCCGAGATGTAAGGCATTTAATGCATGATACACACGGCACGTGGTGAACATTGGAGAAAAAAAATATATTCACTGAAAAAAAAGCCCGGACTTATAAAAACTTTCAGCTATACTTTTGATTCATTCTGGAACTAAAAATGCTAGAGAAACAGAATTTGTACCTAAATCATCCTGGCATATCCCTGCATACGAATTTCAAAGTTTTAGGGCGGCTTCCAGAGTTCTTGATACCGAAAATGACAAGTATGCAGCTATGCTCCGAAACGAACTCAACAAGCCTCACTACGGGATTTTTGTGCACAAAGAAAATCAAAAGTTCGACGGATAAATTTGACCCCAAATCATTACTCAATCCTTACAAGTTTAGCACCAATGGAATGAAAATTTTAAGGCCTTTCCTCTCGTACTAAATTTATTGCAATTGATATTCTTAAAGCGAAGCTAGAGGTCAGGGGGTGTAACCGACACACACCCGAGATGCAAGGCATTTAATGCATGATACACACGGCACGTGGTGAACATTGGAGAAAAAAAATATACTCACTGAAAAAAAAGCCCGGACTTATCAAAACCTTCAGCTATACTTTTAATTAATTCTGGAACTAAAAATGCTAGAGAAACAGAATTTGTACCTAAATCATCCTGGCATATCCCTGCATACGAATTTCAAAGTTTTAGGGCGGCTTCCAGAGTTCTTGATACCGAAAATGACAAGTATGCTGCTATGCTCCGAAACAAACTCAACAAGCCTCACTACGGGATTTTTGTGCACAAAGAAAATCAAAAGTTTGACGGATAAATTTGACCCCAAATCATTACTCAATCTTAACAAGTTTAGCACCAGTGGAATGATAACTTCAATGGCTTTCCTCTCGTACTAAACTTAGTGCCATTGGGATTCTCAAAGCGAGGCTAGAGGTCAGGGAGTGGAACCGACACACCCCCGAGATGTAAGGCATTTAATGCATGATACACACGGCACGTGGTGAACATTGGAGAAAAAAAACTATATTCACTGAAAAAAAAGCCCGGACTTATAAAAACCTTCAGCTATACTTTTGATTCATTCTGGAACTAAAAATGCTAGAGAAACAGAATTTGTACCTAAATCATCCTGGCATATCCCTGCATACGAATTGCAAAGTTTTAGGGCGGCTTCCAGAGTTCTTGATACCGAAAATGACAAGTATGCTGCTATGCTCCGAAACAAACTCAACAAGCCTCACTACGGGATTTTTGTGCACAAAGAAAATCAAAAGTTTGACGGATAAATTTGACCCCAAATCATTACTCAATCTTAACAAGTTTAGCACCAGTGGAATGAAAAATTCAATGGCTTTCCTCTCGTACTAAGCTTAGTGCCATTGGGATTCTCAAAGCGAGGCTAGAGGTCAGGGAGTGGAACCGACACACCCCCGAGATGTAAGGCATTTAATGCATGATACACACGGCACGTGGTGAACATTGGAGAAAAAAAACTATATTCACTGAAAAAAAAGCCCGGACTTATAAAAACCTTCAGCTATACTTTTAATTAATTCTGGAACTAAAAATGCTAGAGAAACAGAATTTGTACCTAAATCATCCTGGCATATCCCTGCATACGAATTTCAAAGTTTTAGGGCGGCTTCCAGAGTTCTTGATACCGAAAATGACAAGTATGCAGCTATGCTCCGAAACGAACTCAACAAGCCTCACTACGGGATTTTTGTGCACAAAGAAAATCAAAAGTTCGACGGATAAATTTGACCCCAAATCATTACTCAATCCTTACAAGTTTAGCACCAATGGAATGAAAATTTTAAGGCCTTTCCTCTCGTACTAAATTTATTGCAATTGATATTCTTAAAGCGAAGCTAGAGGTCAGGGGGTGTAACCGACACACACCCGAGATGCAAGGCATTTAATGCATGATACACACGGCACGTGGTGAACATTGGAGAAAAAAAATATACTCACTGAAAAAAAAGCCCGGACTTATAAAAACCTTCAGCTATACTTTTAATTAATTCTGGAACTAAAAATGCTAGAGAAACAGAATTTGTACCTAAATCATCCTGGCATATCCCTGCATACGAATTTCAAAGTTTTAGGGCGGCTTCCAGAGTTCTTGATACCGAAAATGACAAGTATGCTGCTATGCTCCGAAACAAACTCAACAAGCCTCACTACGGGATTTTTGTGCACAAAGAAAATCAAAAGTTTGACGGATAAATTTGACCCCAAATCATTACTCAATCTTAACAAGTTTAGCACCAGTGGAATGATAACTTCAATGGCTTTCCTCTCGTACTAAACTTAGTGCCATTGGGATTCTCAAAGCGAGGCTAGAGGTCAGGGAGTGGAACCGACACACCCCCGAGATGTAAGGCATTTAATGCATGATACACACGGCACGTGGTGAACATTGGAGAAAAAAAACTATATTCACTGAAAAAAAAGCCCGGACTTATAAAAACCTCCAGCTATACTTTTGATTCATTCTGGAACTAAAAATGCTAGAGAAACAGAATTTGTACCTAAATCATCCTGGCATATCCCTGCATACGAATTTCAAAGTTTTAGGGCGGCTTCCAGAGTTCTTGATACCTAAAATGACAAGTAGGCAGCTAAGCTCCGAAACGAACTCAACAAGCCTCACTACGGGATTTTTGTGCACAAAGAAAAACAAAAGTTCGACGGATAAATTTGACCCCAAATCATTACTCAATCTTGACAAGTTTAGCACCACTGGAATGACAATTTTAAGGGCTTTCCTCTCGTACTAAACTTAGTGCTATGGTGATTTTCAAAGCGAGACTAGAGGTCAGGGAGTGGAACCGACACACCCCAAAGATGTAAGGCATTTAATGCATGATACACACGGCACGTGGTGAACATTGGAGAAAAAAATATATTCACTGAAAAAACGCCCGGACTTATAAAAACCTTCAGCTATACTTTTGATTAATTCTAGAACTAAAAATGCTAGAGAAACAGAATTTGTACCTAAATCATCCTGGCATATCCCTGCATACGAATTTCAAAGTTTTAGGGCGGCTTCCAGAGTTCTTGATACCGAAAATGACAAGTATGCTGCTATGCTCCGAAACAAACTCAACAAGCCTCACTACGGGATTTTTGTGCACAAAGAAAATCAAAAGTTTGACGGATAAATTTGACCCCAAATCATTACTCAATCTTAACAAGTTTAGCACCAGTGGAATGAAAAATTCAATGGCTTTCCTCTCGTACTAAGCTTAGTGCCATTGGGATTCTCAAAGCGAGGCTAGAGGTCAGGGAGTGGAACCGACACACCCCCGAGATGTAAGGCATTTAATGCATGATACACACGGCACGTGGTGAACATTGGAGAAAAAAAACTATATTCACTGAAAAAAAAGCCCGGACTTATAAAAACCTTCAGCTATACTTTTAATTAATTCTGGAACTAAAAATGCTAGAGAAACAGAATTTGTACCTAAATCATCCTGGCATATCCCTGCATACGAATTTCAAAGTTTTAGGGCGGCTTCCAGAGTTCTTGATACCGAAAATGACAAGTATGCTGCTATGCTCCGAAACAAACTCAACAAGCCTCACTACGGGATTTTTGTGCACAAAGAAAATCAAAAGTTTGACGGATAAATTTGACCCCAAATCATTACTCAATCTTAACAAGTTTAGCACCAGTGGAATGAAAAATTCAATGGCTTTCCTCTCGTACTAAGCTTAGTGCCATTGGGATTCTCAAAGCGAGGCTAGAGGTCAGGGAGTGGGACCGACACACCCCCGAGATGTAAGGCATTTAATGCATGATACACACGGCACGTGGTGAACATTGGAGAAAAAAAATATATTCACTGAAAAAAAAGCCCGGACTTATAAAAACTTTCAGCTATACTTTTGATTCATTCTGGAACTAAAAATGCTAGAGAAACAGAATTTGTACCTAAATCATCCTGGCATATCCCTGCATACGAATTTCAAAGTTTTAGGGCGGCTTCCAGAGTTCTTGATACCGAAAATGACAAGTATGCAGCTATGCTCCGAAACGAACTCAACAAGCCTCACTACGGGATTTTTGTGCACAAAGAAAATCAAAAGTTCGACGGATAAATTTGACCCCAAATCATTACTCAATCCTTACAAGTTTAGCACCAATGGAATGAAAATTTTAAGGCCTTTCCTCTCGTACTAAATTTATTGCAATTGATATTCTTAAAGCGAAGCTAGAGGTCAGGGGGTGTAACCGACACACACCCGAGATGCAAGGCATTTAATGCATGATACACACGGCACGTGGTGAACATTGGAGAAAAAAAATATACTCACTGAAAAAAAAGCCCGGACTTATCAAAACCTTCAGCTATACTTTTAATTAATTCTGGAACTAAAAATGCTAGAGAAACAGAATTTGTACCTAAATCATCCTGGCATATCCCTGCATACGAATTTCAAAGTTTTAGGGCGGCTTCCAGAGTTCTTGATACCGAAAATGACAAGTATGCTGCTATGCTCCGAAACAAACTCAACAAGCCTCACTACGGGATTTTTGTGCACAAAGAAAATCAAAAGTTTGACGGATAAATTTGACCCCAAATCATTACTCAATCTTAACAAGTTTAGCACCAGTGGAATGATAACTTCAATGGCTTTCCTCTCGTACTAAACTTAGTGCCATTGGGATTCTCAAAGCGAGGCTAGAGGTCAGGGAGTGGAACCGACACACCCCCGAGATGTAAGGCATTTAATGCATGATACACACGGCACGTGGTGAACATTGGAGAAAAAAAACTATATTCACTGAAAAAAAAGCCCGGACTTATAAAAACCTTCAGCTATACTTTTGATTCATTCTGGAACTAAAAATGCTAGAGAAACAGAATTTGTACCTAAATCATCCTGGCATATCCCTGCATACGAATTGCAAAGTTTTAGGGCGGCTTCCAGAGTTCTTGATACCGAAAATGACAAGTATGCTGCTATGCTCCGAAACAAACTCAACAAGCCTCACTACGGGATTTTTGTGCACAAAGAAAATCAAAAGTTTGACGGATAAATTTGACCCCAAATCATTACTCAATCTTAACAAGTTTAGCACCAGTGGAATGAAAAATTCAATGGCTTTCCTCTCGTACTAAGCTTAGTGCCATTGGGATTCTCAAAGCGAGGCTAGAGGTCAGGGAGTGGAACCGACACACCCCCGAGATGTAAGGCATTTAATGCATGATACACACGGCACGTGGTGAACATTGGAGAAAAAAAACTATATTCACTGAAAAAAAAGCCCGGACTTATAAAAACCTTCAGCTATACTTTTAATTAATTCTGGAACTAAAAATGCTAGAGAAACAGAATTTGTACCTAAATCATCCTGGCATATCCCTGCATACGAATTTCAAAGTTTTAGGGCGGCTTCCAGAGTTCTTGATACCGAAAATGACAAGTATGCAGCTATGCTCCGAAACGAACTCAACAAGCCTCACTACGGGATTTTTGTGCACAAAGAAAATCAAAAGTTCGACGGATAAATTTGACCCCAAATCATTACTCAATCCTTACAAGTTTAGCACCAATGGAATGAAAATTTTAAGGCCTTTCCTCTCGTACTAAATTTATTGCAATTGATATTCTTAAAGCGAAGCTAGAGGTCAGGGGGTGTAACCGACACACACCCGAGATGCAAGGCATTTAATGCATGATACACACGGCACGTGGTGAACATTGGAGAAAAAAAATATACTCACTGAAAAAAAAGCCCGGACTTATAAAAACCTTCAGCTATACTTTTAATTAATTCTGGAACTAAAAATGCTAGAGAAACAGAATTTGTACCTAAATCATCCTGGCATATCCCTGCATACGAATTTCAAAGTTTTAGGGCGGCTTCCAGAGTTCTTGATACCGAAAATGACAAGTATGCTGCTATGCTCCGAAACAAACTCAACAAGCCTCACTACGGGATTTTTGTGCACAAAGAAAATCAAAAGTTTGACGGATAAATTTGACCCCAAATCATTACTCAATCTTAACAAGTTTAGCACCAGTGGAATGATAACTTCAATGGCTTTCCTCTCGTACTAAACTTAGTGCCATTGGGATTCTCAAAGCGAGGCTAGAGGTCAGGGAGTGGAACCGACACACCCCCGAGATGTAAGGCATTTAATGCATGATACACACGGCACGTGGTGAACATTGGAGAAAAAAAACTATATTCACTGAAAAAAAAGCCCGGACTTATAAAAACCTCCAGCTATACTTTTGATTCATTCTGGAACTAAAAATGCTAGAGAAACAGAATTTGTACCTAAATCATCCTGGCATATCCCTGCATACGAATTGCAAAGTTTTAGGGCGGCTTCCAGAGTTCTTGATACCGAAAATGACAAGTATGCTGCTATGCTCCGAAACAAACTCAACAAGCCTCACTACGGGATTTTTGTGCACAAAGAAAATCAAAAGTTTGACGGATAAATTTGACCCCAAATCATTACTCAATCTTAACAAGTTTAGCACCAGTGGAATGAAAAATTCAATGGCTTTCCTCTCGTACTAAGCTTAGTGCCATTGGGATTCTCAAAGCGAGGCTAGAGGTCAGGGAGTGGAACCGACACACCCCCGAGATGTAAGGCATTTAATGCATGATACACACGGCACGTGGTGAACATTGGAGAAAAAAAACTATATTCACTGAAAAAAAAG
This sequence comes from Asterias amurensis, assembly GCF_032118995.1. Classification (NCBI taxonomy): domain Eukaryota; kingdom Metazoa; phylum Echinodermata; class Asteroidea; order Forcipulatida; family Asteriidae; genus Asterias; species Asterias amurensis. The sequence goes on along the minus strand of NC_092669.1, from coordinate 13,247,439 downwards.
CCCGGACTTATAAAAACCTTCAGCTATACTTTTAATTAATTCTGGAACTAAAAATGCTAGAGAAACAGAATTTGTACCTAAATCATCCTGGCATATCCCTGCATACGAATTTCAAAGTTTTAGGGCGGCTTCCAGAGTTCTTGATACCGAAAATGACAAGTATGCTGCTATGCTCCGAAACAAACTCAACAAGCCTCACTACGGGATTTTTGTGCACAAAGAAAATCAAAAGTTTGACGGATAAATTTGACCCCAAATCATTACTCAATCTTAACAAGTTTAGCACCAGTGGAATGATAACTTCAATGGCTTTCCTCTCGTACTAAACTTAGTGCCATTGGGATTCTCAAAGCGAGGCTAGAGGTCAGGGAGTGGAAGCGACACACCCCCGAGATGTAAGGCATTTAATGCATGATACACACGGCACGTGGTGAACATTGGAGAAAAAAAACTATATTCACTGAAAAAAAAGCCCGGACTTATAAAAACCTTCAGCTATACTTTTAATTAATTCTGGAACTAAAAATGCTAGAGAAACAGAATTTGTACCTAAATCATCCTGGCATATCCCTGCATACGAATTTCAAAGTTTTAGGGCGGCTTCCAGAGTTCTTGATACCGAAAATGACAAGTATGCTGCTATGCTCCGAAACAAACTCAACAAGCCTCACTACGGGATTTTTGTGCACAAAGAAAATCAAAAGTTTGACGGATAAATTTGACCCCAAATCATTACTCAATCTTAACAAGTTTAGCACCAGTGGAATGAAAAATTCAATGGCTTTCCTCTCGTACTAAGCTTAGTGCCATTGGGATTTTCAAAGCGAGGCTAGAGGTCAGGGAGTGGAACCGACACACCCCCGAGATGTAAGGCATTTAATGCATGATACACACGGCACGTGGTGAACATTGGAGAAAAAAAATATATTCACTGAAAGAAAAGCCCGGACTTATAAAAACCTTCAGCTATACTTTTAATTCATTCTGGAACTAAAAATGCTAGAGAAACAGAATTTGTACCTAAATCATCCTGGCATATCCCTGCATACGAATTTCAAAGTTTTAGGGCGGCTTCCAGAGTTCTTGATACCGAAAATGACAAGTATGCTGCTATGCTCCGAAACAAACTCAACAAGCCTCACTACGGGATTTTTGTGCACAAAGAAAATTAAAAGTTTGACGGATAAATTTTACCCCAAATCATTACTCAATCTTAACAAGTTTAGCACCAGTGGAATGATAACTTCAATGGCTTTCCTCTCGTACTAAACTTAGTGCCATTGGGATTCTCAAAGCGAGGCTAGAGGTCAGGGAGTGGAACCGACACACCCCCGAGATGTAAGGCATTTAATGCATGATACACACGGCACGTGGTGAACATTGGAGAAAAAAAATATATTCACTGAAAAAAAAGCCCGGACTTATAAAAACCTTCAGCTATACTTTTAATTAATTCTGGAACTAAAAATGCTAGAGAAACAGAATTTGTACCTAAATCATCCTGGCATATCCCTGCATACGAATTTCAAAGTTTTAGGGCGGCTTCCAGAGTTCTTGATACCGAAAATGACAAGTATGCTGCTATGCTCCGAAACAAACTCAACAAGCCTCACTACGGGATTTTTGTGCACAAAGAAAATCAAAAGTTTGACGGATAAATTTGACCCCAAATCATTACTCAATCTTAACAAGTTTAGCACCAGTGGAATGATAACTTCAATGGCTTTCCTCTCGTACTGAACTTAGTGCCATTGGGATTCTCAAAGCGAGGCTAGAGGTCAGGGAGTGGAACCGACACACCCCCGAGATGTAAGGCATTTAATGCATGATACACACGGCACGTGGTGAACATTGGAGAAAAAAAATATATTCACTGAAAAAAAAGCCCGGACTTATAAAAACCTTCAGCTATACTTTTAATTAATTCTGGAACTAAAAATGCTAGAGAAACAGAATTTGTACCTAAATCATCCTGGCATATCCCTGCATACGAATTTCAAAGTTTTAGGGCGGCTTCCAGAGTTCTTGATACCGAAAATGACAAGTATGCTGCTATGCTCCGAAACAAACTCAACAAGCCTCACTACGGGATTTTTGTGCACAAAGAAAATCAAAAGTTTGACGGATAAATTTGACCCCAAATCATTACTCAATCTTAACAAGTTTAGCACCAGTGGAATGATAACTTCAATGGCTTTCCTCTCGTACTAAACTTAGTGCCATTGGGATTCTCAAAGCGAGGCTAGAGGTCAGGGAGTGGAACCGACACACCCCCGAGATGTAAAGCATTTAATGCATGATACACACGGCACGTGGTGAACATTGGAGAAAAAAAATATATTCACTGAAAGAAAAGCCCGGACTTATAAAAACCTTCAGCTATACTTTTAATTAATTCTGGAACTAAAAATGCTAGAGAAACAGAATTTGTACCTAAATCATCCTGGCATATCCCTGCATACGAATTTCAAAGTTTTAGGGCGGCTTCCAGAGTTCTTGATACCTAAAATGACAAGTAGGCAGCTAAGCTCCGAAACGAACTCAACAAGCCTCACTACGGGATTTTTGTGCACAAAGAAAAACAAAAGTTCGACGGATAAATTTGACCCCAAATCATTACTCAATCTTGACAAGTTTAGCACCACTGGAATGACAATTTTAAGGGCTTTCCTCTCGTACTAAACTTAGTGCTGTGGTGATTTTCAAAGCGAGACTAGAGGTCAGGGAGTGGAACCGACACACCCCAAAGATGTAAGGCATTTAATGCATGATACACACGGCACGTGGTGAACATTGGAGAAAAAAATATATTCACTGAAAAAACGCCCGGACTTATAAAAACCTTCAGCTATACTTTTGATTCATTCTGGAACTAAAAATGCTAGAGAAACAGAATTTGTACCTAAATCATCCTGGCATATCCCTGCATACGAATTTCAAAGTTTTAGGGCGGCTTCCAGAGTTCTTGATACCGAAAATGACAAGTATGCTGCTATGCTCCGAAACAAACTCAACAAGCCTCACTACGGGATTTTTGTGCACAAAGAAAATCAAAAGTTTGACGGATAAATTTGACCCAAATCATTACTCAATCTTAACAAGTTTAGCACCAGTGGAATGAAAAATTCAATGGCTTTCCTCTCGTACTAAGCTTAGTGCCATTGGGATTCTCAAAGCGAGGCTAGAGGTCAGGGAGTGGAACCGACACACCCCCGAGATGTAAGGCATTTAATGCATGATACACACGGCACGTGGTGAACATTGGAGAAAAAAAACTATATTCACTGAAAAAAAAGCCCGGACTTATAAAAACCTTCAGCTATACTTTTAATTAATTCTGGAACTAAAAATGCTAGAGAAACAGAATTTGTACCTAAATCATCCTGGCATATCCCTGCATACGAATTTCAAAGTTTTAGGGCGGCTTCCAGAGTTCTTGATACCGAAAATGACAAGTATGCTGCTATGCTCCGAAACAAACTCAACAAGCCTCACTACGGGATTTTTGTGCACAAAGAAAATCAAAAGTTTGACGGATAAATTTGACCCCAAATCATTACTCAATCTTAACAAGTTTAGCACCAGTGGAATGAAAAATTCAATGGCTTTCCTCTCGTACTAAGCTTAGTGCCATTGGGATTCTCAAAGCGAGGCTAGAGGTCAGGGAGTGGAACCGACACACCCCCGAGATGTAAGGCATTTAATGCATGATACACACGGCACGTGGTGAACATTGGAGAAAAAAAATATATTCACTGAAAGAAAAGCCCGGACTTATAAAAACCTTCAGCTATACTTTTAATTCATTCTGGAACTAAAAATGCTAGAGAAACAGAATTTGTACCTAAATCATCCTGGCATATCCCTGCATACGAATTTCAAAGTTTTAGGGCGGCTTCCAGAGTTCTTGATACCGAAAATGACAAGTATGCTGCTATGCTCCGAAACAAACTCAACAAGCCTCACTACGGGATTTTTGTGCACAAAGAAAATTAAAAGTTTGACGGATAAATTTTACCCCAAATCATTACTCAATCTTAACAAGTTTAGCACCAGTGGAATGATAACTTCAATGGCTTTCCTCTCGTACTAAACTTAGTGCCATTGGGATTCTCAAAGCGAGGCTAGAGGTCAGGGAGTGGAACCGACACACCCCCGAGATGTAAGGCATTTAATGCATGATACACACGGCACGTGGTGAACATTGGAGAAAAAAAATATATTCACTGAAAGAAAAGCCCGGACTTATAAAAACCTTCAGCTATACTTTTAATTAATTCTGGAACTAAAAATGCTAGAGAAACAGAATTTGTACCTAAATCATCCTGGCATATCCCTGCATATGAATTTCAAAGTTTTAGGGCGGCTTCCAGAGTTCTTGATACCTAAAATGACAAGTAGGCAGCTAAGCTCCGAAACGAACTCAACAAGCCTCACTACGGGATTTTTGTGCACAAAGAAAAACAAAAGTTCGACGGATAAATTTGACCCCAAATCATTACTCAATCTTGACAAGTTTAGCACCACTGGAATGACAATTTTAAGGGCTTTCCTCTCGTACTAAACTTAGTGCTATGGTGATTTTCAAAGCGAGACTAGAGGTCAGGGAGTGGAACCGACACACCCCAAAGATGTAAGGCATTTAATGCATGATACACACGGCACGTGGTGAACATTGGAGAAAAAAATATATTCACTGAAAAAACGCCCGGACTTATAAAAACCTTCAGCTATACTTTTGATTCATTCTGGAACTAAAAATGCTAGAGAAACAGAATTTGTACCTAAATCATCCTGGCATATCCCTGCATACGAATTTCAAAGTTTTAGGGCGGCTTCCAGAGTTCTTGATACCGAAAATGACAAGTATGCTGCTATGCTCCGAAACAAACTCAACAAGCCTCACTACGGGATTTTTGTGCACAAAGAAAATCAAAAGTTTGACGGATAAATTTGACCCAAATCATTACTCAATCTTAACAAGTTTAGCACCAGTGGAATGAAAAATTCAATGGCTTTCCTCTCGTACTAAGCTTAGTGCCATTGGGATTCTCAAAGCGAGGCTAGAGGTCAGGGAGTGGAACCGACACACCCCCGAGATGTAAGGCATTTAATGCATGATACACACGGCACGTGGTGAACATTGGAGAAAAAAAACTATATTCACTGAAAAAAAAACCCGGACTTATAAAAACCTTCAGCTATACTTTTAATTAATTCTGGAACTAAAAATGCTAGAGAAACAGAATTTGTACCTAAATCATCCTGGCATATCCCTGCATACGAATTTCAAAGTTTTAGGGCGGCTTCCAGAGTTCTTGATACCGAAAATGACAAGTATGCTGCTATGCTCCGAAACAAACTCAACAAGCCTCACTACGGGATTTTTGTGCACAAAGAAAATCAAAAGTTTGACGGATAAATTTGACCCCAAATCATTACTCAATCTTAACAAGTTTAGCACCAGTGGAATGAAAAATTCAATGGCTTTCCTCTCGTACTAAGCTTAGTGCCATTGGGATTCTCAAAGCGAGGCTAGAGGTCAGGGAGTGGGACCGACACACCCCCGAGATGTAAGGCATTTAATGCATGATACACACGGCACGTGGTGAACATTGGAGAAAAAAATATATTCACTGAAAAAAAAGCCCGGACTTATAAAAACCTTCAGCTATACTTTTGATTCATTCTGGAACTAAAAATGCTAGAGAAACAGAATTTGTACCTAAATCATCCTGGCATATCCCTGCATACGAATTTCAAAGTTTTAGGGCGGCTTCCAGAGTTCTTGATACCTAAAATGACAAGTAGGCAGCTAAGCTCCGAAACAAACTCAACAAGCCTCACTACGGGATTTTTGTGCACAAAGAAAATCAAAAGTTTGACGGATAAATTTGACCCCAAATCATTACTCAATCTTAACAAGTTTAGCACCAGTGGAATGAAAAATTCAATGGCTTTCCTCTCGTACTAAGCTTAGTGCCATTGGGATTCTCAAAGCGAGGCTAGAGGTCAGGGAGTGGGACCGACACACCCCCGAGATGTAAGGCATTTAATGCATTATACACACGGCACGTGGTGAACATTGGAGAAAAAAAATATATTCACTGAAAAAAAAGCCCGGACTTATAAAAACCTTCAGCTATACTTTTGATTCATTCTGGAACTAAAAATGCTAGAGAAACAGAATTTGTACCTAAATCATCCTGGCATATCCCTGCATACGAATTTCAAAGTTTTAGGGCGGCTTCCAGAGTTCTTGATACCTAAAATGACAAGTAGGCAGCTAAGCTCCGAAACGAACTCAACAAGCCTCACTACGGGATTTTTGTGCACAAAGAAAAACAAAAGTTCGACGGATAAATTTGACCCCAAATCATTACTCAATCTTGACAACTTTAGCACCACTGGAATGACAATTTTAAGGGCTTTCCTCTCGTACTAAACTTAGTGCTATGGTGATTTTCAAAGCGAGACTAGAGGTCAGGGAGTGGAACCGACACACCCCAAAGATGTAAGGCATTTAATGCATGATACACACGGCACGTGGTGAACATTGGAGAAAAAAATATATTCACTGAAAAAACGCCCGGACTTATAAAAACCTTCAGCTATACTTTTGATTCATTCTGGAACTAAAAATGCTAGAGAAACAGAATTTGTACCTAAATCATCCTGGCATATCCCTGCATACGAATTTCAAAGTTTTAGGGCGGCTTCCAGAGTTCTTGATACCGAAAATGACAAGTATGCTGCTATGCTCCGAAACAAACTCAACAAGCCTCACTACGGGATTTTTGTGCACAAAGAAAATCAAAAGTTTGACGGATAAATTTGACCCCAAATCATTACTCAATCTTAACAAGTTTAGCACCAGTGGAATGATAACTTCAATGGCTTTCCTCTCGTACTAAGCTTAGTGCCATTGGGATTCTCAAAGCGAGGCTAGAGGTCAGGGAGTGGAACCGACACACCCCCGAGATGTAAGGCATTTAATGCATGATACACACGGCACGTGGTGAACATTGGAGAAAAAAAATATATTCACTGAACAAAAAAGCCGGGACTTATAAAAACCTTCAGCTATACTTTTGATTCATTCTGGAACTAAAAATGCTAGAGAAACAGAATTTGTACCTAAATCATCCTGGCATATCCCTGCATACGAATTTCAAAGTTTTAGGGCGGCTTCCAGAGTTCTAGATACCTAAAATGACAAGTAGGCAGCTAAGCTCCGAAACGAACTCAACAAGCCTCACTACGGGATTTTTGTGCACAAAGAAAAACAAAAGTTCGACGGATCAATTTGACCCCAAATCATTACTCAATCTTGACAAGTTTAGCACCACTGGAATGACAATTTTAAGGGCTTTCCTCTCGTACTAAACTTAGTGCTATGGTGATTTTCAAAGCGAGACTAGAGGTCAGGGAGTGGAACCGACACACCCCCGAGATGTAAGGCATTTAATGCATGATACACACGGCACGTGGTGAACATTGGAGAAAAAAAATATATTCATTGAAAAAAAAAGCCCGGACTTATAAAAACCTTCAGCTATACTTTTAATTAATTCTGGAACTAAAAATGCTAGAGAAACAGAATTTGTACCTAAATCATCCTGGCATATCCCTGCATACGAATTTCAAAGTTTTAGGGCGGCTTCCAGAGTTCTTGATACCGAAAATGACAAGTATGCTGCTATGCTCCGAAACAAACTCAACAAGCCTCACTACGGGATTTTTGTGCACAAAGAAAATCAAAAGTTTGACGGATAAATTTGACCCCAAATCATTACTCAATCTTAACAAGTTTAGCACCAGTGGAATGATAACTTCAATGGCTTTCCTCTCGTACTAAACTTAGTGCCATTGGGATTCTCAAAGCGAGGCTAGAGGTCAGGGAGTGGAACCGACACACCCCCGAGATGTAAGGCATTTAATGCATGATACACACGGCACGTGGTGAACATTGGAGAAAAAAAATATATTCACTGAAAAAAAGCCCGGACTTATAAAAATCTTCAGCTATACTTTTAATTAATTCTGGAACTAAAAATGCTAGAGAAACAGAATTTGTACCTAAATCATCCTGGCATATCCCTGCATACGAATTTCAATGTTTTAGGGCGGCTTCCAGAGTTCTTGATACCGAAAATGACAAGTATGCTGCTATGCTCCGAAACAAACTCAACAAGCCTCACTACGGGATTTTTGTGCACAAAGAAAATCAAAAGTTTGACGGATAAATTTGACCCCAAATCATTACTCAATCTTAACAAGTTTAGCACCAGTGGAATGAAAAATTCAATGGCTTTCCTCTCGTACTAAGCTTAGTGCCATTGGGATTCTCAAAGCGAGGCTAGAGGTCAGGGAGTGGAACCGACACACCCCCGAGATGTAAGGCTTTTAATGCATGATACACACGGCACGTGGTGAACATTGGAGAAAAAAAATATATTCACTGAAAGAAAAGCCCGGACTTATAAAAACCTTCAGCTATACTTTTAATTAATTCTGGAACTAAAAATGCTAGAGAAACAGAATTTGTACCTAAATCATCCTGGCATATCCCTGCATACGAATTTCAAAGTTTTAGGGCGGCTTCCAGAGTTCTTGATACCGAAAATGACAAGTATGCTGCTATGCTCCGAAACAAACTCAACAAGCCTCACTACGGGATTTTTGTGCACAAAGAAAATTAAAAGTTTGACGGATAAATTTTACCCCAAATCATTACTCAATCTTAACAAGTTTAGCACCAGTGGAATGATAACTTCAATGGCTTTCCTCTCGTACTAAACTTAGTGCCATTGGGATTCTCAAAGCGAGGCTAGAGGTCAGGGAGTGGAACCGACACACCCCCGAGATGTAAGGCATTTAATGCATGATACACACGGCACGTGGTGAACATTGGAGAAAAAAAATATATTCACTGAAAAAAAAGCCCGGACTTATAAAAACCTTCAGCTATACTTTTAATTAATTCTGGAACTAAAAATGCTAGAGAAACAGAATTTGTACCTAAATCATCCTGGCATATCCCTGCATACGAATTTCAATGTTTTAGGGCGGCTTCCAGAGTTCTTGATACCGAAAATGACAAGTATGCTGCTATGCTCCGAAACAAACTCAACAAGCCTCACTACGGGATTTTTGTGCACAAAGAAAATTAAAAGTTTGACGGATAAATTTGACCCCAAATCATTACTCAATCTTAACAAGTTTAGCACCAGTGGAATGATAACTTCAATGGCTTTCCTCTCGTACTAAACTTAGTGCCATTGGGATTCTCAAAGCGAGGCTAGAGGTCAGGGAGTGGAACCGACACACCCCCGAGATGTAAGGCATTTAATGCATGATACACACGGCACGTGGTGAACATTGGAGAAAAAAAATATATTCACTGAAAAAAAAGCCCGGACTTATAAAAACCTTCAGCTATACTTTTAATTAATTCTGGAACTAAAAATGCTAGAGAAACAGAATTTGTACCTAAATCATCCTGGCATATCCCTGCATACGAATTTCAATGTTTTAGGGCGGCTTCCAGAGTTCTTGATACCGAAAATGACAAGTATGCTGCTATGCTCCGAAACAAACTCAACAAGCCTCACTACGGGATTTTTGTGCACAAAGAAAATCAAAAGTTTGACGGATAAATTTGACCCCAAATCATTACTCAATCTTAACAAGTTTAGCACCAGTGGAATGATAACTTCAATGGCTTTCCTCTCGTACTAAACTTAGTGCCATTGGGATTCTCAAAGCGAGGCTAGAGGTCAGGGAGTGGAACCGACACACCCCCGAGATGTAAGGCATTTAATGCATGATACACACGGCACGTGGTGAACATTGGAGAAAAAAAATATATTCACTGAAAAAAAAGCCCGGACTTATAAAAACCTTCAGCTATACTTTTAATTAATTCTGGAACTAAAAATGCTAGAGAAACAGAATTTGTACCTAAATCATCCTGGCATATCCCTGCATACGAATTTCAAAGTTTTAGGGCGGCTTCCAGAGTTCTTGATACCGAAAATGACAAGTATGCTGCTATGCTCCGAAACAAACTCAACAAGCCTCACTACGGGATTTTTGTGCACAAAGAAAATCAAAAGTTTGACGGATAAATTTGACCCCAAATCATTACTCAATCTTAACAAGTTTAGCACCAGTGGAATGATAACTTCAATGGCTTTCCTCTCGTACTAAACTTAGTGCCATTGGGATTCTCAAAGCGAGGCTAGAGGTCAGGGAGTGGAACCGACACACCCCCGAGATGTAAGGCATTTAATGCATGATACACACGGCACGTGGTGAACATTGGAGAAAAAAAATATATTCACTGAAAGAAAAGCCCGGACTTATAAAAACCTTCAGCTATACTTTTAATTAATTCTGGAACTAAAAATGCTAGAGAAACAGAATTTGTACCTAAATCATCCTGGCATATCCCTGCATACGAATTTCAAAGTTTTAGGGCGGCTTCCAGAGTTCTTGATACCTAAAATGACAAGTAGGCAGCTAAGCTCCGAAACGAACTCAACAAGCCTCACTACAGGATTTTTGTGCACAAAGAAAAACAAAAGTTCGACGGATAAATTTGACCCCAAATCATTACTCAATCTTGACAACTTTAGCACCACTGGAATGACAATTTTAAGGGCTTTCCTCTCGTACTAAACTTAGTGCTATGGTGATTTTCAAAGCGAGACTAGAGGTCAGGGAGTGGAACCGACACACCCCAAAGATGTAAGGCATTTAATGCATGATACACACGGCACGTGGTGAACATTGGAGAAAAAAATATATTCACTGAAAAAACGCCCGGACTTATAAAAACCTTCAGCTATACTTTTGATTCATTCTGGAACTAAAAATGCTAGAGAAACAGAATTTGTACCTAAATCATCCTGGCATATCCCTGCATACGAATTTCAAAGTTTTAGGGCGGCTTCCAGAGTTCTTGATACCTAAAATGACAAGTAGGCAGCTAAGCTCCGAAACGAACTCAACAAGCCTCACTACAGGATTTTTGTGCACAAAGAAAAACAAAAGTTCGACGGATAAATTTGACCCCAAATCATTACTCAATCTTGACAACTTTAGCACCACTGGAATGACAATTTTAAGGGCTTTCCTCTCGTACTAAACTTAGTGCTATGGTGATTTTCAAAGCGAGACTAGAGGTCAGGGAGTGGAACCGACACACCCCAAAGATGTAAGGCATTTAATGCATGATACACACGGCACGTGGTGAACATTGGAGAAAAAAATATATTCACTGAAAAAACGCCCGGACTTATAAAAACCTTCAGCTATACTTTTGATTCATTCTGGAACTAAAAATGCTAGAGAAACAGAATTTGTACCTAAATCATCCTGGCATATCCCTGCATACGAATTTCAAAGTTTTAGGGCGGCTTCCAGAGTTCTTGATACCGAAAATGACAAGTATGCTGCTATGCTCCGAAACAAACTCAACAAGCCTCACTACGGGATTTTTGTGCACAAAGAAAATCAAAAGTTTGACGGATAAATTTGACCCCAAATCATTACTCAATCTTAACAAGTTTAGCACCAGTGGAATGAAAACTTCAATGGCTTTCCTCTCGTACTAAGCTTAGTGCCATTGGGATTCTCAAAGCGAGGCTAGAGGTCAGGGAGTGGAAGCGACACACCCCCGAGATGTAAGGCATTTAATGCATGATACACACGGCACGTGGTGAACATTGGAGAAAAAAAACTATATTCACTGAAAAAAAAGCCCGGACTTATAAAAACCTTCAGCTATACTTTTGATTCATTCTGGAACTAAAAATGCTAGAGAAACAGAATTTGTACCTAAATCATCCTGGCATATCCCTGCATACGAATTTCAAAGTTTTAGGGCGGCTTCCAGAGTTCTTGATACCTAAAATGACAAGTAGGCAGCTAAGCTCCGAAACGAACTCAACAAGCCTCACTACGGGATTTTTGTGCACAAAGAAAAACAAAAGTTCGACGGATAAATTTGACCCCAAATCATTACTCAATCTTGACAACTTTAGCACCACTGGAATGACAATTTTAAGGGCTTTCCTCTCGTACTAAACTTAGTGCTATGGTGATTTTGAAAGCGAGACTAGAGGTCAGGGAGTGGAACCGACACACCCCCGAGATGTAAGGCATTTAATGCATGATACACACGGCACGTGGTGAACATTGGAGAAAAAAAAATATATTCATTGAAAAAAAAGCCCGGACTTATAAAAACCTTCAGCTATACTTTTGATTCATTCTGGAACTAAAAATGCTAGAGAAACAGAATTTGTACCTAAATCATCCTGGCATATCCCTGCATACGAATTTCAAAGTTTTAGGGCGGCTTCCAGAGTTCTTGATACCTAAAATGACAAGTAGGCAGCTAAGCTCCGAAACGAACTCAACAAGCCTCACTACGGGATTTTTGTGCACAAAGAAAAACAAAAGTTCGACGGATAAATTTGACCCCAAATCATTACTCAATCTTGACAACTTTAGCACCACTGGAATGACAATTTTAAGGGCTTTCCTCTCGTACTAAACTTAGTGCTATGGTGATTTTCAAAGCGAGACTAGAGGTCAGGGAGTGGAACCGACACACCCCAAAGATGTAAGGCATTTAATGCATGATACACACGGCACGTGGTGAACATTGGAGAAAAAAACTGAAAAAACGCCCGGACTTATAAAAACCTTCAGCTATACTTTTGATTCATTCTGGAACTAAAAATGCTAGAGAAACAGAATTTGTACCTAAATCATCCTGGCATATCCCTGCATACGAATTTCAAAGTTTTAGGGCGGCTTCCAGAGTTCTTGATACCGAAAATGACAAGTATGCTGCTATGCTCCGAAACAAACTCAACAAGCCTCACTACGGGATTTTTGTGCACAAAGAAAATCAAAAGTTTGACGGATAAATTTGACCCCAAATCATTACTCAATCTTAACAAGTTTAGCACCAGTGGAATGAAAAATTCAATGGCTTTCCTCTCGTACTAAGCTTAGTGCCATTGGGATTCTCAAAGCGAGGCTAGAGGTCAGGGAGTGGAACCGACACACCCCCGAGATGTAAGGCATTTAATGCATGATACACACGGCACGTGGTGAACATTGGAGAAAAAAAATATATTCACTGAACAAAAAAGCCGGGACTTATAAAAACCTTCAGCTATACTTTTGATTCATTCTGGAACTAAAAATGCTAGAGAAACAGAATTTGTACCTAAATCATCCTGGCATATCCCTGCATACGAATTTCAAAGTTTTAGGGCGGCTTCCAGAGTTCTTGATACCTAAAATGACAAGTAGGCAGCTAAGCTCCGAAACGAACTCAACAAGCCTCACTACGGGATTTTTGTGCACAAAGAAAAACAAAAGTTCGACGGATAAATTTGACCCCAAATCATTACTCAATCTTGACAAGTTTAGCACCACTGGAATGACAATTTTAAGGGCTTTCCTCTCGTACTAAACTTAGTGCTATGGTGATTTTCAAAGCGAGACTAGAGGTCAGGGAGTGGAAGCGACACACCCCCGAGATGTAAGGCATTTAATGCATGATACACACGGCACGTGGTGAACATTGGAGAAAAAAAACTATATTATTCACTGAAAAAAAAGCCCGGACTTATAAAAACCTTCAGCTATACTTTTAATTAATTCTGGAACTAAAAATGCTAGAGAAACAGAATTTGTACCTAAATCATCCTGGCATATCCCTGCATACGAATTTCAAAGTTTTAGGGCGGCTTCCAGAGTTCTTGATACCGAAAATGACAAGTATGCTGCTATGCTCCGAAACAAACTCAACAAGCCTCACTACGGGATTTTTGTGCACAAAGAAAATCAAAAGTTTGACGGATAAATTTGACCCCAAATCATTACTCAATCTTAACAAGTTTAGCACCAGTGGAATGATAACTTCAATGGCTTTCCTCTCGTACTAAACTTAGTGCCATTGGGATTCTCAAAGCGAGGCTAGAGGTCAGGGAGTGGAACCGACACACCCCCGAGATGTAAGGCATTTAATGCATGATACACACGGCACGTGGTGAACATTGGAGAAAAAAAATATATTCACTGAACAAAAAAGCCCGGACTTATAAAAACCTTCAGCTATACTTTTGATTCATTCTGGAACTAAAAATGCTAGAGAAACAGAATTTGTACCTAAATCATCCTGGCATATCCCTGCATACGAATTTCAAAGTTTTAGGGCGGCTTCCAGAGTTCTTGATACCTAAAATGACAAGTAGGCAGCTAAGCTCCGAAACGAACTCAACAAGCCTCACTACGGGATTTTTGTGCACAAAGAAAAACAAAAGTTCGACGGATCAATTTGACCCCAAATCATTACTCAATCTTGACAAGTTTAGCACCACTGGAATGACAATTTTAAGGGCTTTCCTCTCGTACTAAACTTAGTGCTATGGTGATTTTGAAAGCGAGACTAGAGGTCAGGGAGTGGAACCGACACACCCCCGAGATGTAAGGCATTTAATGCATGATACACACGGCACGTGGTGAACATTGGAGAAAAAAAATATATTCATTGAAAAAAAAGCCCGGACTTATAAAAACCTTCAGCTATACTTTTGATTCATTCTGGAACTAAAAATGCTAGAGAAACAGAATTTGTACCTAAATCATCCTGGCATTTCCCTGCATACGAATTTCAAAGTTTTAGGGCGGCTTCCAGAGTTCTTGATACCGAAAATGACAAGTAGGCAGCTATGCTCCGAAACGAACTCAACAAGCCTCACTACGGGATTTTTGTGCACAAAGAAAAACAAAAGTTCGACGGATAAATTTGACCCCAAATCATTACTCAATCTTGACAAGTTTAGCACCACTGGAATGACAATTTTAAGGGCTTTCCTCTCGTACTAAACTTAGTGCTATGGTGATTTTCAAAGCGAGACTAGAGGTCAGGGAGTGGAAGCGACACACCCCCGAGATGTAAGGCATTTAATGCATGATACACACGGCACGTGGTGAACATTGGAGAAAAAAAACTATATTCACTGAAAAAAAAGCCCGGACTTATAAAAACCTTCAGCTATACTTTTAATTAATTCTGGAACTAAAAATGCTAGAGAAACAGAATTTGTACCTAAATCATCCTGGCATATCCCTGCATACGAATTTCAAAGTTTTAGGGCGGCTTCCAGAGTTCTTGATACCGAAAATGACAAGTATGCTGCTATGCTCCGAAACAAACTCAACAAGCCTCACTACGGGATTTTTGTGCACAAAGAAAATCAAAAGTTTGACGGATAAATTTGACCCCAAATCATTACTCAATCTTAACAAGTTTAGCACCAGTGGAATGATAACTTCAATGGCTTTCCTCTCGTACTAAACTTAGTGCCATTGGGATTCTCAAAGCGAGGCTAGAGGTCAGGGAGTGGAACCGACACACCCCCGAGATGTAAGGCATTTAATGCATGATACACACGGCACGTGGTGAACATTGGAGAAAAAAAATATATTCAATGAAAAAAAAGCCCGGACTTATAAAAACCTTCAGCTATACTTTTAATTAATTCTGGAACTAAAAATGCTAGAGAAACAGAATTTGTACCTAAATCATCCTGGCATATCCCTGCATACGAATTTCAAAGTTTTAGGGCGGCTTCCAGAGTTCTTGATACCTAAAATGACAAGTAGGCAGCTAAGCTCCGAAACGAACTCAACAAGCCTCACTACGGGATTTTTGTGCACAAAGAAAAACAAAAGTTCGACGGATCAATTTGACCCCAAATCATTACTCAATCTTGACAACTTTAGCACCACTGGAATGACAATTTTAAGGGCTTTCCTCTCGTACTAAACTTAGTGCTATGGTGATTTTGAAAGCGAGACTAGAGGTCAGGGAGTGGAACCGACACACCCCCGAGATGTAAGGCATTTAATGCATGATACACACGGCACGTGGTGAACATTGGAGAAAAAAAATATATTCATTGAAAAAAAAGCCCGGACTTATAAAAACCTTCAGCTATACTTTTGATTCATTCTGGAACTAAAAATGCTAGAGAAACAGAATTTGTACCTAAATCATCCTGGCATTTCCCTGCATACGAATTTCAAAGTTTTAGGGCGGCTTCCAGAGTTCTTGATACCGAAAATGACAAGTAGGCAGCTATGCTCCGAAACGAACTCAACAAGCCTCACTACGGGATTTTTGTGCACAAAGAAAAACAAAAGTTCGACGGATAAATTTGACCCCAAATCATTACTCAATCTTGACAAGTTTAGCACCACTGGAATGACAATTTTAAGGGCTTTCCTCTCGTACTAAACTTAGTGCTATGGTGATTTTCAAAGCGAGACTAGAGGTCAGGGAGTGGAAGCGACACACCCCCGAGATGTAAGGCATTTAATGCATGATACACACGGCACGTGGTGAACATTGGAGAAAAAAAATATATTCACTGAAAAAAAAGCCCGGACTTATAAAAACCTTCAGCTATACTTTTAATTAATTCTGGAACTAAAAATGCTAGAGAAACAGAATTTGTACCTAAATCATCCTGGCATATCCCTGCATACGAATTTCAAAGTTTTAGGGCGGCTTCCAGAGTTCTTGATACCGAAAATGACAAATATGCTGCTATGCTCCGAAACAAACTCAACAAGCCTCACTACGGGATTTTTGTGCACAAAGAAAATCAAAAGTTTGACGGATAAATTTGACCCCAAATCATTACTCAATCTTAACAAGTTTAGCACCAGTGGAATGATAACTTCAATGGCTTTCCTCTCGTACTAAACTTAGTGCCATTGGGATTCTCAAAGCGAGGCTAGAGGTCAGGGAGTGGAACCGACACACCCCCGAGATGTAAGGCATTTAATGCATGATACACACGGCACGTGGTGAACATTGGAGAAAAAAAATATATTCACTGAAAAAAAAGCCCGGACTTATAAAAACCTTCAGCTATACTTTTAATTAATTCTGGAACTAAAAATGCTAGAGAAACAGAATTTGTACCTAAATCATCCTGGCATATCCTGCATACGAATTTCAAAGTTTTAGGGCGGCTTCCAGAGTTCTTGATACCGAAAATTACAAGTATGCTGCTATGCTCCGAAACAAACTCAACTAGCCTCACTACGGGATTTTTGTGCACAAAGAAAATCAAAAGTTTGACGGATAAATTTGACCCCAAATCATTACTCAATCTTAACAAGTTTAGCACCAGTGGAATGAAAAATTCAATGGCTTTCCTCTCGTACTAAGCTTAGTGCCATTGGGATTCTCAAAGCGAGGCTAGAGGTCAGGGAGTGGAACCGACACACCCCCGAGTTGTAAGGCATTTAATGCATGATACACACGGCACGTGGTGAACATTGGAGAAAAAAAATATATTCAATGAAAAAAAAGCCCGGACTTATAAGAACCTTCAGCTATACTTTTGATTCTTTCTGGAACTAAAAATGCTAGAGAAACAAAATTTGTACCTAAATCATCCTGGCATATCCCTGCATACGAATTTCAAAGTTTTAGGGCGGCTTCCAGAGTTCTTGATACCTAAAATGACAAGTAGGCAGCTAAGCTCCGAAACGAACTCAACAAGCCTCACTACGGGATTTTTGTGCACAAAGAAAAACAAAAGTTCGACGGATCAATTTGACCCCAAATCATTACTCAATCTTGACAAGTTTAGCACCACTGGAATGACAATTTTAAGGGCTTTCCTCTCGTACTAAACTTAGTGCTATGGTGATTTTGAAAGCGAGACTAGAGGTCAGGGAGTGGAACCGACACACCCCCGAGATGTAAGGCATTTAATGCATGATACACACGGCACGTGGTGAACATTGGAGAAAAAAAATATATTCATTGAAAAAAAAGCCCGGACTTATAAAAACCTTCAGCTATACTTTTGATTCATTCTGGAACTAAAAATGCTAGAGAAACAGAATTTGTACCTAAATCATCCTGGCATTTCCCTGCATACGAATTTCAAAGTTTTAGGGCGGCTTCCAGAGTTCTTGATACCGAAAATGACAAGTAGGCAGCTATGCTCCGAAACGAACTCAACAAGCCTCACTGCGGGATTTTTGTGCACAAAGAAAAACAAAAGTTCGACGGATAAATTTGACCCCAAATCATTACTCAATCTTGACAAGTTTAGCACCACTGGAATGACAATTTTAAGGGCTTTCCTCTCGTACTAAACTTAGTGCTATGGTGATTTTCAAAGCGAGACTAGAGGTCAGGGAGTGGAAGCGACACACCCCCGAGATGTAAGGCATTTAATGCATGATACACACGGCACGTGGTGAACACTGGAGAAAAAAAATATATTCACTGAAAAAAAAGCCCGGACTTATAAAAACCTTCAGCTATACTTTTAATTAATTCTGGAACTAAAAATGCTAGAGAAACAGAATTTGTACCTAAATCATCCTGGCATATCCCTGCATACGAATTTCAAAGTTTTAGGGCGGCTTCCAGAGTTCTTGATACCGAAAATGACAAGTATGCTGCTATGCTCCGAAACAAACTCAACAAGCCTCACTACGGGATTTTTGTGCACAAAGAAAATCAAAAGTTTGACGGATAAATTTGACCCCAAATCATTACTCAATCTTAACAAGTTTAGCACCAGTGGAATGATAACTTCAATGGCTTTCCTCTCGTACTAAACTTAGTGCCATTGGGATTCTCAAAGCGAGGCTAGAGGTCAGGGAGTGGAACCGACACACCCCCGAGATGTAAGGCATTTAATGCATGATACACACGGCACGTGGTGAACATTGGAGAAGAAAAATATATTCACTGAAAAAAAAGCCCGGACTTATAAAAACCTTCAGCTATACTTTTAATTAATCCTGGAACTAAAAATGCTAGAGAAACAGAATTTGTACCTAAATCATCCTGGCATATCCCTGCATACGAATTTCAAAGTTTTAGGGCGGCTTCCAGAGTTCTTGATACCGAAAATGACAAGTATGCTGCTATGCTCCGAAACAAACTCAACAAGCCTCACTACGGGATTTTTGTGCACAAAGAAAATCAAAAGTTTGACGGATAAATTTGACCCCAAATCATTACTCAATCTTAACAAGTTTAGCACCAGTGGAATGAAAACTTCAATGGCTTTCCTCTCGTACTAAACTTAGTGCCATTGGGATTCTCAAAGCGAGGCTAGAGGTCAGGGAGTGGAACCGACACACCCCCGAGATGTAAGGCATTTAATGCATGATACACACGGCACGTGGTGAACTTTGGAGAAAAAAAATATATTCACTGAAAAAAAAGCCCGGACTTATAAAAACCTTCAGCTATACTTTTAATTAATTCTGGAACTAAAAATGCTAGAGAAACAGAATTTGTACCTAAATCATCCTGGCATATCCCTGCATACGAATTTCAAAGTTTTAGGGCGGCTTCCAGAGTTCTTGATACCGAAAATGACAAGTGGGCAGCTATGCCCCGAAACGAACTCAACAAGCCTCACTACGGGATTTTTGTGCACAAAGAAAATCAAAAGTTCGACGGATAAATTTGACCCCAAATCATTACTCAATCCTTACAAGTTTAGCACCAATGGAATGAAAATTTTAAGGCCTTTCCTCTCGTACTAAACTTATTGCAATTGATATTCTTAAAGCGAAGCTAGAGGTCAGGGGGTGTAACCGACACACACCCGAGATGCAAGGCATTTAATGCATGATACACACGGCACGTGGTGAACATTGGAGAAAAAAATATATTCATTGAAAAAAAAGCCCGGACTTATAAAAACCTTCAGCTATACTTTTGATTCATTCTGGAACTAAAAATGCTAGAGAAACAGAATTTGTACCTAAATCATCCTGGCATATCCCTGCATACGAATTTCAAAGTTTTAGGGCGGCTTCCAGAGTTCTTGATACCGAAAATGACAAGTATGCAGCTATGCTCCGAAACGAACTCAACAAGCCTCACTACGGGATTTTTGTGCACAAAGAAAAACAAAAGTTCGACGGATAAATTTGACCCCAAATCATTACTCATTCTTAACAAGTTTAGCACCACTTGAATGACAGTTTCAAGGGCTTTCCTCTCGTATTACACTTAGTGCTATGGTGATTTTCAAAGCGAGGCTAGAGGTCAGGGAGTGGAACCGACACACCCCCGAGATGTAAGGCATTTAAAGCATGATACACACGGCACGTGATGAACATTGGAGAAAAAAAATATATTCATTGAACAAAAAGACCGGACTTATGAAAACCTTCAGCTATACTTTTGATTCATTCTGGAACTAAAAATGCTAGAGAAACAGAATTTGTACCTAAATCATCCTGGCATATCCCTGCATACGAATTTCAAAGTTTTAGGGCGGCTTCCAGAGTTCTTGATACCGAAAATGACAAGTATGCAGCTATGCTCCGAAACGAACTCAACAAGCCTCACTACGGGATTTTTGTGCACAAAGAAAATCAAAAGTTTGACGGATAAATTTGACCCCAAATCATTACTCAATCTTAACAAGTTTAGCACCACTGGAATGACAATTTCAAGGGCTTTCCTCTCGTACTAAACTTAGTGCTATGGTGATTTTCAAAACGAAGATAGAGGTCAGGGAATGTAACCGACACACCCCCGAGATGTAAGCCATTTTAATGCATGATACACACGGCACGTGGTGAGCATTGGAAAAAAAAATATATAATCAATGAAAAAAAGCCTGGACTTATAAATACCTTCAGCTATACTTTTGATTCATTCTGGAACTAAAAATGCTAGAGAAACAGAATTTGTACCTTAATCATCCTGGCATATCCCTGCATACGAATTACAAATTTTTAGGGCGGCTTCCAGAGTTATTGATGCCGAAAACGACAAGTAGGCAGCTGTGCTCCGAAACGAACTCAACAAGCCTCACTACGGGATTTTTGTGCACAAAGAAAATCAAAAGTTCGACGGAAAAATGTGATGCAAAATCATCACTCAAACTTAACAAGTTTAGCACCACTGGAATGACAATTTCAAGGGCTTTCCTCTCGTACTAAACTTAGTGCTCTGGTGATTTTCAAAGCGAGGCTAGAGGTCAGGGAGTGGAACCGACACACCCCCGATATGTAAGGCAATTAATGCATGATACACACGGCACGTGGTGAACATTGGAGAAAAAAAATATATTTATTGAACAAAAAGCCTGGACTTATAAAAACCTTCAGCTATACTTTTGATTAATTCTGGAACTAAAAATGCTAGAAAAACAAAAATTTTACCTAAATCATCCTGGCATGTCCCTGCATACGAATTTCACAGTACTAGGGCGGCTTCCAGAGGTCTTGATGCCGAAAATGACAAGTAGGCAGCTGTGCTCCGAAACAAACTCAACAAGCCTCACTGCGGGATTTCTGTGCACAAAGAAAATCAAAAGTTCGAAGGATAAATTTGACCCCAAATCATTACTCAATCTTAACAAGTTTAGCACCACTGGAATGACAATTTCAAGGGCTTTGCTCTCGTACTAAACTTAGTGCTATGGTGATTTTTAAAGCGAGACTAGAGGTCAGGGAGTGGAACCGACACACCCCCGAGATGTAAGGCATTTAATGCATGATACACACGGCACGTGGTGAACATTGGAGAAAAAAATATATTCAATGAAAAAAAGCCCGGACTTATAAAAACCTTCAGCTATACTTTTGATTCATTCTGGAACTAAAAATGCTAGAGAAACGGAATTTGTACCTAAATCATCCTGGCATATCCCTGCATACGAATTTCAAAGTTTTAGGGCGGCTTCCAGAGTTCTTGATACCGAAAATGACAAGTATGCAGCTATGCTCCAAAACAAACTCAACAAGCCTCACTACGGGATTTTTGTGTACAAAGAAAATGAAAAGTTCGACGTACAATTTTGACCCCAAATCATTACTCAATCTTAACAAGTTTAGCACCACTGGAAAGACAATTTCACGGGCTTTCCTCTCGTACTAAACTTAGTGCTATGGTGATTTTCAAAACGAAGCTAGAGGTCAGGGAATGTAACCGACACACCCCCGAGATGTAAGGCAATTAATGCATGATACACACGGCATGTGATGAACATTGGAGAAAAAAAACCTATTCAATAAAAAAAAGCCCGGACTTATAAAAACCTTCAGCTATACTTTTGATTCATTCTGGAACTAAAAATGCTAGAGAAACAGAATTTGTACCTAAATCATCCTGGCATATCCCTGCATACGAATTTCAAAGTTTTAGGGCGGCTTCCCGAGTTCTTGATGCCGAAAATGACAAGTATGCAGCTATACTCCGAAACGAACTCAAAAAGCCTCACTACGGGATTTTTGTGCACAAAGAAAAACAAAAGTTCGACGGATAAATTTGACCCCAAATCATTACTCAATCTTAACAAGTTTAGCACCACTGGAATGACAATTTCAAGGGCTTTCCTCTCGTACTAAACTTACTGCTATGGAGATTTTCAAAGCGAGGCTAGAGGTCAGGGAGTGGAACCGACACACCCCCGATATGTAAGGCAATTAATGCATGATACACACGGCACGTGGTGAACATTGGCGAAAAAAATATATTCATTGAAAAAAAAGCCCGGACTTATAAAAACCTTCAGCTATACTTTTGATTCATTCTGGAACTAAAAATGCTAGAGAAACAGAATTTGTACCTAAATCATCCTGGCATATCCCTGCATACGAATTTCAAAGTTCTAGGGCGGCTTCCAGAGTTCTTGATGCCGAAAATGACAAGTATGCAGCTATGCTCCGAAACGAACTCAACAAGCCTCACTACGGGATTTTTGTGCACAAAGAAAATCAAACGTTCGACGGATAAATTTAACCCCAAATCATTACTCAATCTTAACAAGTTTAGCACCAGTGGAATGAAAATTTCACGGGCTTTCCTCTCGTACTAAACTTAGTGCTATGGTGATTTTCAAAACGAAGCTAGAGGTCAGGGAATGTAACCGACACACCCCCGAGATGTAAGGCAATTAATGCATGTTACACACGGCACGTGATGAACATTGGAGAAAAAAAACATATTCAATGAAAAAAAGCCCGGACTTATAAAAACCTTCAGCTATACTTTTGATTCATTCTGGATTAAAAATGCTAGAGAAACAGAATTTGTACCTAAATCATCCTGGCATATCCCTGCATACGAATTTCAAAGTTTTAGGGCGGCTTCCAGAAGTCTTGATACCGAAAATGACAAGTAGGCAGCTATGCTCCGAAACGAACTCAACAAGCCTAACTACGGGATTTTTGTGCACAAAGAAAAACAAACGTTCGACGGATAAATTTGACCCCAAATCATTACTCAATCTTGACAAGTTTAGCACCACTGGAATGACAATTTCAAGGGCTTTCCTCTCGTACTAAACTTAGTGCTATGGTGATTTTCAAAGCGAGACTAGAGGTCAGGGAGTGGAACCGACACACCCCCGAGATGTAAGCCATTTTAATGCATGATACACACGGCACGTGGTGAACATTGGAGAAAAAAAATATATTCAATGAAAAAAAAGCCCGGACTTATAAAAACCTTCAGCTATACTTTTGATTCATTCTGGAACTAAAAATGCTAGAGAAACATAATTTGTACCTAAATCATCCTGGCATATCCATGCATACGAATTTCACAGTTTTAGGGCGGCTTCCAGAGTTCTTGATGCCGAAAATGACAAGTAGGCAGCTATGCTCCGAAACGAACTCAACAAGCCTCACTACGGGATTTTTGTGCACAAAGAAAAACAAAAGTTCGACGGATAAATTTGACCCCAAATCATTACTCAATCTTAATAAGTTTAGCACCACTGGAATGACAATTTCAAGGGCTTTCCTCTCGTACTAAACTTAGTGCTATGGTGATTTTCAAAGCGAGGCTAGAGGTCAGGGAGTGGAACCGACACACCCCCGAAATGTAAGGCATTTAATGCATGATACACACGGCACGTGGTGAACATTGGAGAAAAAAAAAAATATTCATTGAAAAAAAAGCCCGGACTTATTAAAACCTTTAGCTATACTTTTGATTCTTTCTGGAACTAAAAATGCTAGAGAAACAGAATTTGTACCTAAATCATCCTGGCATATCCCTGCATACGAATTTCAAAGTTTTAGGGCGGCTTCCAGAGTTCTTGATACCGAAAAGGACAAGTAGGCAGCTGTGCTCCGAAACGAACTCAAAAAGCCTCACTACGGGATTTTTGTGCACAAAGACAGTCAAAAGTTTGACGGATAAATTTGACCCCAAATCATTACTCAATCTTAACAAGTTTAGCACCACTGGAATGACAATTTCAAGGGCTTTCCTCTCGTACTAAACTTACTGCTATGGAGATTTTCAAAGCGAGGCTAGAGGTCAGGGAGTGGAACCGACACACCCCCGCGATGTAAGGCATTTAATGCATGATACACACGGCACGAGGTGAACATTGGAGAGAAACAAATATATTCATTGAAAAAAAGCCTGGACTCATATTCCTTCGAGGACGAGCGTGGGGTAATTGTGTGCCCACGTTCGTCCTGGAAAACAAATAAAATACGCAACATCGGGGTCGACCCAGGGAAGCTAAAACGAACGCAACCTTAATTTGCACTAGGTACGTCACAATGCTAACTTAAAACGAGGCGATGGGCGCAGCCACTGCTAGTGATCGGGAACGTGCGCCCATAGCCTAATTTTGGGTAAGATTTATGGCGTCATGGGATGAGTAAGTATTAAGAGAGGCGTATTGCGGATGTGACAGGAGTGTACTGTTGCGAATAAAAACAGGGGCCCAGTCTAACTGATAGCTATGGGTGCGTTCGCAGCTTCCCTGGGTCGACCCCGGTGTGTTGCGTTTTTTTTTTTCCAGGACGAATGTGGGTAATTATCTGCACACGTTCGTCCTGGGAAAAAATACGCCAAACCCCGGGGTCGACCGGGGGAAGCTAAACGAACGCACCCTATTGTATCAAATTGATCACAGCAGACAGGCAGTAGACCACGTACAAAGCTTTACGCGCTCGCCCGAGTATGCGGAAGGTTAATGAGCAGCGCCCTCCGACGGTCGCCCTCCTTTAGGATTAAGCGATTAATGTCTTGTTCCTGGTATCGTTGTTGTAGATTTCCCGACCAGAATGTAAAAGTCTGCAGACTATTTAGAAGGAGATAGAGTCTGCTGCACGGTGACTATTGATAATGATGTTGACGATTAACTTCGTTTCCATGGGTGAATGATTTCTTGTAAAACACAAACAGTTATCAATTGTATGTTTTGATTTATTTAAATTTATAAAATGGAGGCCAGAAAGAAAGCAACATATGGAGGTTATAAATCGAACAAAAAACATGAGAATCATGTGATTGGAAACACACGTGAAGGTGAGTCCGCCCCGCCGGCCACGAACTCAGACCGAGTCAGACTGAGTAGTGAGTCAAGTCAAGTGAGCACTGACCATGACAGTGACACTAGTGACATCCCTAGTGACAGTGACACTGACTCACTGAGTGACATCCCTAGTGACAGTGACACTGACTCACTGAGTGACTGATACTGTTTGTTACAATTACATGTACAAGGATAGTAGTAGCTCTCTATTATAACTTAAGTAACTGAGTGATAATGACTATTTAGTTCAGTTTGTGCAAGTATTAATAATATTGGTAAGTATTAGTATACACATATCCAAATTGACTGGCAATGACTCATGAGGTAACTAGTGTACGTCTATTCCCGAGCCGAGGGACTTTGTTGAGTGACCAGAACTTCCGAAGAGCGACCTATTTCCCGAGGCCCCTCTTCTGGATCTGGTCACTCGCATGCCTGAGAGGGAATAGAGGTACACTAGTTAATACCGAATTATTATACCAGTCAATATGTGTTTTATAACAGAGCTCGAAGTTTTGTAGTTGCTGTTCACGGTTCAAGTCAAGAGAGGGCGCTGTAACCGGGCACTATTTTCAAAGAGTAGTGCCCGCTAGTTCCCACAAAACACGCACGCGCGATTAATAGACTATTAGTTCATCCCACGTGACCGTGTTTCAGCTGACCAGAATACAGAACGAGCAAGAGGTGTGTTTTAATTAGATTTAGGTTGACATTTCTCACGACAAAACCAAGTCATGCTTTTTTTCTGCAGAACTTCAGAAGGGTAGCCTACCTTTTTTGTATTTAAGAACAACCTTTTTTCTAACTATTTTTTTTTAAGGGGAGGGGGCATGGTGGCCCTTGATGATCTTATTCTCAATCAAGTATTGTTTGAACCTTTGCATGATCATGATGGTGTCGATAAATAGGAAGAAAATGTCTAAATATTATGTCAACCACACTCAACTATTTCTTGTATTGCATTTTTAGTATTCAATGTTCCGACTTCTTTAAATTGTTCCATGTTTGCCACTTTGTAATGTATTTCGTTTTTGATTGAATCACAGGGCAAGGTTATGCAGATAAAAGGAAACGTAAAATTGTGAGCTGTTATAAAAAACTGATGCGTAAAACAAGACTGAGTGAAGCACATGTTGATAATGAACACCCATCGAAGCAACCTTCCATGAACCAAACAGAGGAGAAAGATAAAGAGAAAACAACCCATTACAGAAAGTGAGTACGGCTTTTGTCTTGAGTTAGTTTTACTTTAATGTGTGACAATACATTTTTTTTCTTCTATTATTTTGTATATGGTGCTGTCAGCGACAGAGTTTGGGTTCAAATCCCAGTCATGACGCTTGTGTCCTTGAGCAAGGCATCCAATCATAACTGCCTTGTACAAAGTTGGGAAGGTAGTAGTGCATTCTGCTCTACCAGCCAGGCTCCTAGTGGATGATACCAAAGCCTTCATCATTACAGACTGTGAAGGGGGTTACCCTGTTTCAGCCCCAGGAGTAGGTGGCAACATGCCCCTGGTGGCAGTAGCCCTCTCCTAGTGCATTCTGCTCTACCAGCCAGCCTCCATAGTGTTAGCCAGAGGGGTGTCTGGGTGTCTTTTGGACACCCTGTTTTTAATTTGGACACCCTGTTTCATCTGTCATTTACATGTAAATTTATTGTAGGTGAACAATTTGGACACCCAGTTTTAAAATTTCCAGCAAATTTGGACACCCTTTTACCAAATCCTGGCTAAAACCTTGCCAGCCTCCTAGTGGATGATACCCATGCCTACATCCTTACGGGCTGTGACAGAAGTAACCCTGTTTCAGCTCCATTATTTGTGTTGTGCCCCCAGCACAGTTGATTTGGGTTGGTAGCCCAAATCAGTTTTTAAAAGTGAAGCCTAATTAGCACTCACCTTATGTGCCTGTTGGGAATAATATTATAATAAAAGAAAAGAAAAAAAAATGAGCATCAGGACCAGAGTTTCATCTTTGAAAGGGCAAGGTTAGTTTCATTTTGCAAAGGGCACTTCCATTATAAAAAATCTAAAAGTCTATGGGACAACAAGGCCAAGACCGGGGGCATCGCAGGCCATGGCCTGATGGCCTCCATATGGCCTCCATGTAATTCCAGGCCTGAAGCATTCTGATTGATATTGTGTCTGTTTTGTTTTATGTTTCAAGAAGCGAACAGAGAAGGAACACACAAAGCGTTTATAACAAAGACAAGATGCAGAGAGGAGGACGCAGGAAACAAAGTGAAGAAATAAAGAAAGGATTCAATCGCTACAGTGATACAGAGAGAATACGACAGAAACAAGTTCAAGAACATCATAAACAATTACAAGTAAGCTCAAACTGTTTAGGCAAAGGTTTCGCCAATCTACAATCTAAAAAAGACGTCTGGGTACTGCACGTCGGCAAACGATGCATTATCACACGGTGCCGTTTCTAGTCAAACTAAGACAAATCATGCGATACACTCTAAACCAATGAAAAGGCAGAATATTAATTGTATGGGGTGTTAGAAATGTGAATATTCTTTTGTCAATATATTTTATTTATTTTATTTTTTTTTTTTCAGGAGAAGGCTGCAAGACGGAAATCGCGGGAGGAAGCTTTAAAGAAACATAGAGAGAAAAAGGAAGCAACGCACAAGAAGTTGAGTAAACGGACAGCGAGAGGCCAGCCTGTTATCAAATATCAAATGGAATACTTATTACAAAAGATACAATCACAAAGTCAATGATACCAAAATACTAGATACCTATGGGCCTATTTTCTAAATACCAATATTTCACTGCAGGCCTATAGCTTATTTATTGGGTCATATTCTGGCATCATAGGGACCTACTGCATCTTAAAGCATAAAATCACAACCCAAAGATTGTCCAAATTTAGATTTCAGTTTCGGGCCTATTCAAATATAAATATTACCCAAAATAGAGCTTATTTATTGGTTGAAGTTATATCAAAGGCATCAGCAGGCCTATTATGTGTCATTTTAGAGCAAGAAACAGCATCTCAAAAATTTATCAAAATTTTGATTAAACTGAACATTTTACACAGAATATAACTTGCGAACCACAGAAAATATTTACTTAGCAGAAATTTGATAGAACAACTTGTAACCGGTTTTCAGTAGAAAAGTGATAATCAAATTCTACGCAAAAAGAATGTGATCAAATAATGATTAACTGTGAAATATGTTTGTTGTGGATGTATTTTTCGAGTATTGTTTATAATGATACATTTGCCTATTATTTTTGATTGGTCTTTTCTGTAGACTTGGAACTGGATCGGAACATACAGAGACCCAATTAAAACCACATCAGTAATTTACAAGTTTCAATAATATGGAGGTTGATAATAGTTTATTTTAATTATTTCAAAAAAATGATAAATAAAAGTCATAAAATCTGCCTCAGAATCCATCCAATTGAAGTGTTTATTAATTTTGTGTGGTTTTGAACTTGTTTTTGTTTCAACTTGTAATAATTCTTGTTACTATGTAGAAAAATGCAATGGGTCTTGCACTTTGAATCAAAATTCATTCAAAATCATTTACAAAAATTGTTTGTATTTTTATGTTGTCATCATGAATTTGAAAGAATAGGACATTGGTAAACCCTTGCATTTTATCTCGAAATTCATCCAAAAAATAAATAGTTTGGTTTTCTTTCATAAAGCACAATCGCAGTATTAAAGGCTTGAGATAACACTGTCTAAGTGGTTGTTTTTAATAACTAAGGCATCTCAAAAGTTGAATCCAGCTATTATTTTAATATATAACTCTTGAAGTTTGAAAATTCTGACACAAAAATGAAAACATTCCGGTGCAGTGTCACCCTTTTTAATGAGGGTCACATGATCGACTTATCCCAACCTATTACCCTACCCCATCTTAGACACCTTTAAGATAAATGAATGCAAATGGTTAACCCTTTTTGAGGGGAGAATGGTCATCAAAATTCATCGAAAATTATACTTCACTCGAGACATAAGCCTTCAAAATATATTGAATGTTTGAAAACAAAAATTTAGAGTTAAAAAAAAACACTTAAAACTTGCACAATATGGGCGTACAACTTTTTCTTTTTTAATTGTGTCCTACAAACTCAACGCTGCGGGCGCTGTCTTCAATTTATGTCAATATTATTGTCCAACGCTTCGACCACACAACACTGGTAATTGCTGTTCTCAACATGTGCATTAAATAAACCTGTGAAAATAATTTGAGCTCAACCGGTCGTCGAAGTTGCGAGGTAATAATAAAAGAATTAAAACCCTTGAAACACGAAGTTTTGTGCTTTCAGATGCTTCATTTCGAGACCTCAAATTCTAAATCTGAGGTCACGAAATCAAATTTTGTGGAAATTCTTTATCGAAAACTACGTTCCTTCAGAGGGAACCTCTCCCCACTAATCGTTTACCAACAAAGATTTTATGCCAATAATTATTTTGAGTAATTACCAATAGTGTCCACTGCCTTTAAATAACTTCCCATTAATATTACGGCATCCATTTTACTTCTGCTGAAGAATTTATTGGTTGTATATTTTGTAAATAAAATGTTTTTAATACACATTTATTTCAGTCAATAAGTTTATATATTGGCCTATGTATCGGTTACAAAAACTATCTCAATGCAGTGGTTTGTGGCCAACCTGTTTTTCTCCACAGCCTCCATTATACCTATTTTGAAAACATCTTACCTTTGGTCTTGTATTCTTTAAATGCCCGTAATTAGTTGCATCATGCGAATTGCTCTCTAATCCTACGCGTTTCCCTGCATCCTGCATTATAATGCATTACGAGTGCCACTTTTACGGTCCGGTTATCCATCCTTTTATAAAACATCTTCTGTCCTCATACTCGGTTTATAGTGCCTGCCCATACTACAACCACAATCTTTGGTTCATAGCCACCTTGGCCCTAGAGCTGCTAAGTACAAAACTTTTGCTTAGCATACATTTTTTCCCTTGCTAACAGGAGTTCCAACCAAATTTCCACGTGGTTTTCAGGCGTGTGGTTTCAACTTTGACCTCATTCATTTCACATAGACATACGCTGTCAAATTCTATTGCGGACTTGACAGTAGTGACTATATTTTGGGCATCTACACGTTTATCATTAATGATTATCATTGTATCAAATGCAATTACTCGATCTAGCGGCAGGTCAGACTGCATTGAGCTGCTATATTATATTATAAGCACAAATTTTGGTGCTTAGCAGCTCTATGAAACTGGGCCATGTCCTTGCGGATAAGACAGGCGCCCGACGGGGTGCTGTCTTCATTTTCGTGTAAATTATTTCTTTCACTTTTAATGTGTGAGTTTCATTGATAAATATTGTTAATAATTATTGTAAAATATATTTGTTTTATTTGATGTATTTTTCGGGTTAACCTGATGACCTATCTCCAAGCTTTTAGTAAAAAGAACAACAAACTAACAAAGTTTGGTCATTAATTTTAGGAGAACTTATTATTACAGTTTGTTTATTACAATTTGTTATTTTTCCTAATATTTTGATCGGTAATTTTCTGTAGGAACTGGATCTGTAACAGCTAGACAGATACCAAAATAAAATCACAACGGTATTATAGCAATTTCAATTGAGGTGTACTTTAAAATATTTACCGAAAATAAAAGTTAAAAGTTATGCCTCAAAATCCATCCAATTGTAGTGTTCATTTGATCGGTGTGACTTGGTATTTTTATCATTTCGTATGCCCCATTTATCAATGGTCTCAGCAACTTAGCTTAACTAAGACAAATTCACTCCTAAGCCTTGCATTTTGAATCGGTATCTACCAAAATTAAATTACAAAAATGCTATTTTGTCATCATGAATTTGAAAGGGGGCACAAGGGTTTAAAGTGGCCGAAAACTAGTTTTCTATAGATCCTAAATAATTGCCTCCTAAATAATTGCCTCGAGTTCACTCTAGCTAAAAATCGTTACTTTCCCCCAGGGTTCATTATTGTTTTTCTTTCTTTCCCTTTTTTTTGGGGGGGGGGGGGAGGGGGGGGCATGGATGTTTCCCAAAAATATTTGTTAAACCCCGTTTCAAAGACCACAAGGAATATTATTTTAAAGGGTGATTTTTATTAAGATTCAATAATATGTTTTAGAGATCCAAACTTTCATTGATTAAAAAGGGCATTCAATTTTTCTCAGAAAGTCATAGGTTTTTGTTTTAGTTTTCCAGCTGTTTTAATTCACTGCATCGAATTACTTTCAAAGTCTTTAAACAATTTCCCCACTCGGATTCATGTTGTATGGATAACACGTAGCCCTTTTTAAGGGGAGGGGTGATTAAAGTTCATCAAGAATCCTTTAAAATTACTTTTAGTTTCTTTAAACAAAAATTTGAGTCATTAAAACACTTTAAAATTCACAATAATATTATGGGCGAACAACTTTTTTTCTTTTGCCAACCACAAACTGAATTATTTGTTCAACGCTGGGGGCGCTGTCTTTAATTAGTGGTCAACATTTTGTCCAACTCTGATGGTGCTGTCTTAGGAACACGTTGCCTCGTATCGGTCGAGTTGGCCTTTGAAAAGCGTTTGTAACTATTTGTTATAAAATTCATACTCTCTTAATGTAAACGAGTGAAAAAGCACTCTTTGAAGAGCCATGAATGACAACTCTTTCTCGAGTGGTCTTCCACTCTTTTAGATTGAAGTTTGCATCTTCTTGAGTGATTTTTCACTCTGTCTTGAGTGAAACCTCTCTAAAAGAGTGAAATAACCACCACTCTTTTTGAAGAGCCATATAAGGGACAGCTCGAAATGCAAAGAGTGGTGTTTTTCACTCTTTTACATTAAAAGAGTATGGTTATAAAGATGTTGTAAAAGTAGAATACAATGATCTACAAAAAATATATACCTCAAAATTTTACCTCGACGACTTACACGGTCGACATGGCCGACCGTGTTAGTTCGCAAAGTTAAAGGAAAACCACGCAGTTTCGAGGCAACCTTGTGTGGATCATTGTATTCTACTTTTACAACATCTTTATAACCAAAATGCATTTTATAGACCAACTCGTCCGATCCAAGGCAACGTGTGTTCCTTTAATTTTCGTGACATTAGCCTATTATTATTCTTTCACTCTAAAAGTGTGAGTTTTCATTGATTAAATGACTATTAATTGTGAATTCATTTCACCTGCGGCACATTAACTTTTGAAGCTAGAAGTCCAAACTGAAACACACCAAAAATTAGCCTTGCGCCGACGAATGCGGATAGTGTACGGGGGCATCGTGTCGTGCGATGAAGATACACACATTTTTATACAGCGGCGGTCTTCGGAGTGAATAATTCGACTGCCTTGAGCAAGGCTATCTAGAAATCAGAATTTTGTGAGGGAAAGGGTAAACCAAATAGTTTTACCCGCCGGCTCCCCCGCCTTCCCCACTCTCCAAAAAAAATCGACTTACTTCAAAAGTAAATTTAAATAATTTCCCACTCGGTAACCCTTTCTGGAGACTGGAGAGGGTGGTCAAAATTCATACGAAAATCATACATTTTTGTATCTTTCTTACCAGTTCTGTAGTGTTCCTTTATTCTGTCGCATCCGATCCGTCACAAGCTGCTCTCCTTGAATAATTCCCTTCCTATGTCGAGTTTCTGTTTAGAGGCAATCTTGATATTGTCCAACACGATTTCGATTTGGCGGCAGAGTAAAAACTGCTCGATATTACCAGCTTTTGATTAACTCATGTGCGTTATCTGATTCATCTTTCGCCCGAGTTTCGTTGCAAAATGTTCTCAAACTTCTAGTCAATATTCTGTTGGAACTTTTGAAAAAGAATTTCCACTTGTGTCTTGTATTTGAATGTCATACCGTTTTACTTCACTTGTGTAAAAAAAAAATGAACGGCTCAGTGGTGAACAAATCTGGCCTGAATAATTCTTTGCTACAGCACACTTGAGTAAACAAGAATGGATCAAACCAATGGAATGTGCGCGAAAATGCACTGGGATTTTTAACAACCGCCCAACCAACATACCAAGCAATGACGAAAGCGTATTGATTTATTTATTAAGTACATCTGGGTTGTTGATAATCGTGAATTAAAAGATTTGTTTTTACAATGTTTAGTAGTTTCTAAAAAAGTTCCTAGCTTATAGGTTATGTAGGTAACCGTCTACAGAACTTTGGATTTGTTTAAACGAATATTTTAATTCACACTGCTTTATATAGTTGTCCTCCCAAAAAGAACAACACAAAATAATAATAATATCCAGGGTAAAAGACATTTTGTCGTTATTTTTTGACAAAAATGTTGAGTATAGGGAATGATAAAACCCACAATAACGGCTTGAACTACACGAATGTCGGCGTATTTCAGTACAAAATTAGTCACCTTTTAATCAGCATTGTTTGAACAATCAAAACATTTTGTATTGGTTTTACTTGCCGTTTTTTTTATGGCACTGCAATTTTTTATTTTTGTGTTATGAGTTTTTACTCTTTTTATAAGCAAGGTCTGGGAGGGCACATTTTTTTTTATAAACTTTTTTTTATAAACTTTATTTCACTTTTTCCTTTCGGAGGACGGCCTCCTTGTTAACATAATAACTATATTGTCCGAAGAATTAAAACAAATAAACAAATAAATAACAGACAAATAAATGAAAAACTCCAGATACATCTAATTTCTTTTCCTTATATTATTTGCCAATAAAATAGCTTTTTTATTGAAATGTCCCTATTACCCACACACCATAACGAGTGGCACCTCTACTTTAAATCGGTATGCATACATAACACTACGAACTGAAGCACAAATCAGTTACTTAAATCACTTTGAAAGAATGTTATGGCACATAGTCTACACCTCAAGAAGTTACATACAGGATTTGGAATTACTGCATTACTACCAAACTCAACTACCAACTGCTGCGTAAAATATCCACTAATGGTTCTCACAACTTCATGACATATAGGAGTAATACGTACCAACTTATTCTATAAAAGAACGAATCAATTAAAGAAATACTCGTCATAATTGTTTTGGGTCATTTTAAAGTGCAAATTATTGCTTTGAATTTGCTTAGCTAAAATACAATAGCCGACAATGCCTTCTGGATAGTAGTTGACAAACGTTGCTAAAGCACCCTTTTTTTACACTAATTTAATATTAAGCGATGCCAAACCCATTAAATGATGGGTTGGGATGGTACTTCATTTATTTAGTGATTCAATTAAGAATTTAGTGATTCAATTAAGAATTCTTAATTGTACTTT
This sequence comes from Asterias amurensis, assembly GCF_032118995.1. Lineage (NCBI taxonomy): Eukaryota > Metazoa > Echinodermata > Asteroidea > Forcipulatida > Asteriidae > Asterias > Asterias amurensis. The sequence goes on along the minus strand of NC_092669.1, from coordinate 13,212,806 downwards.
AATTCAAGAAAATGTGGTTGTTTTCTCCAACTAATGAGAAGTTAATAATGAGAAATTACATGAAAGTTTCAACATAAACCAGCCGAATGTTGGTTTCTTGTTTTGTATAGGTGTGACTTGGTTAACTGTTTTTTAATTAAGGTGGTTCGACCAATTACAATACTGATTAAAAATCACACATTCTCGATCTATCTCATGAAAACAATAACAAACGACTTGAAATTGCAAAATATTGAAGTAATTATTCGAGAAAGGTTTGATTTTAAAATAGCAACAACCTTGTTCATTTTCTAGAGATATACAAGTTACAATCACAATATCTGCAACAAACTTATTGTTCATTCACAAAACAACATTTATGGCAGGAAAACTCAATAACTCAAATTAGCAAAACTATAATCTATCAGTTCTATTACATATTGCACGCACACCAAAATATTGAACAAAAAAACTAAAATAACAAACTGTGCTAGATTAATATTACTGTTAATACAAATCAAAATCAAAATCCAAGACGATGTGAGTGAAATGAGTCAATAGAAATCAGGGCTCAATTTATAGAGTTGCTTAAGCAGAAAAAGTAGCTAAGCACAACAGTTTATTACCAGAACAAGGTTACCGGCCAAACTACCATGTCACATGTACAATTTGTGATTGGTATCCTGTTCATTTATGCTTAGTAAGCAGTAAGCATAATTTTCTGGCTGGTAACTGTATTCTGGTAAGCATGATATTGTTCTGCTTAGCTATTTTTTATGCTTAAGCAACTCTATGAAATTGGGCAAAGTAAAGAGGACAGCATGTATAAGACCTCATAGTGGATACGAGTGGGTAAAGTAAGGTTGTGATGAACTAACTGTGCGCTTGTAAAACAAACACAACTAGCATGTCTGTATCTGACATTTTAAAACTTTTCATAATTTTATCCAGATTGTAATGCCCGTAAGTCAAAGGTTGAATGTTGTATAAATCAACAAGGATTTCAAAAGTTGTGCTTTGTCTTGATTATGGTCCATAATGAGCACAAACAAGCAAAACAAAACAACATTTTGAACAGTTGGGTAGAGACTTCTACTTGAGACATCAACCCAACATGAGAGGCATGAGGATCTTTACATAATCAATAATGCTATGATTTGACATCAGGGCCGAATTCCATAGACCTGCCTAGGCAAACAAAAATATTGCTTACACATTATTTTTTTTGAGCAAACATTAGCCAGATAATAGTAACAGATTTTACATGAGAAATTGCATCTTGGCTGGTACACTTTTTTCCTGTAAGCATATTTTTGTTGTGCTTAGCTATTTTTCGTGTTACTAACAGCTATATGAAATTGGGCCAGTTCACCTTAGTGTACAACGTGAGTTTCTGATTGTAATAACTATACACTGTATTATCTCAGTATTCAACTTCTGTATCTCTATATATTCAAGTTCAATTTAGAAAATGAAAGAAAAGTAAAAGCAGATTGTTAAGAACAACATTAGTTGCTTTTCTTTAAGCATTGCAATAAAATATTAAAATATTAAAATCAACCACTAAGATAAATTAAAAGCAAACACAAATCTATTAAAAACAAAACGACTCTACAAATTATCTATTCATCAAATAAAAAGAAAACAAAATACACTCTCACTAGTCATATCAATTACCAGCCAATTTTAGGAAATCCTAGAACACTTCAAAGCTTTGAGGAGAAACATACATGGGTTACTCAAGTGCACAAAATGATTGTCAGCCAATAAGTACTGCATAATAATTAACAGAAGTGCCATAAATCAACAAAACATTTCATTGAATTTCAGTCAATTGAGGACCATGGATTTCAAAAAACCTGTGCACAAATATCTGTGAAATGTTCTATTAATTATTTAAAAATTGGCGGATAACTGATAAGAATGTTATTGGTAAATATTTCAAAATTTTAGCTACATATAAATGCTTTGATAAACTATAATCTAGCCAATTTATAACTATGTTATCATACAATATGTGCAGAAAGAAAAAAACTTAACCAAAAGGCTAACCACACACGTCCTAACAAATTGACATTTATGCCAATGAACAGCACTGCATAATTAAATGTACTGATACATATTAATAGGAATTATGACCTAGGCTTAAACGCTTTATGAAAGAGTAACTAAACATGGTTAATACTGGTATCACATAATCCAAAGAAAAACAAAACTGGTTAAATATATCTCAAAACAATCAAATTAAAAACTCACAAATGAAAGTAAAAAAAAACAAAAACACTGCAGACTAACTTTTAAAAAACCCAAACCATTTTTGAATGTTAATGTTAATGATTAACCAACCAGACATTTCATATAAACATCATGTGCGCGTTTAGTGTTTGTTTCTATTAGTGCCACAACGCAAATTACAAGACAAGTCAACCTAGAATCGGAGACTTTTGGACAGTCCTTTTTAGCAGTTTTCCCACAACTAAGAGCCGCAAAAAAAAAACTTATGCCTGCCGTTGCCAGCGCCTCAAAATTCTCTAATGAATTCTTAATCCTACCCATTCTAGCTTACAATTAGCTGCATTTTATTGCCATACAGTAAACATCAAGTCAGGCTGAATGCCCATAACCTACATGTTGTACTAATAAGCAAAACATAACTTTAAAAACTATTGTGAGTTTAAGTGAGTAAATATGCAAATATTTTGGCCTTTAAACTGTATTTACGTTACTCTACATTATAAACATGTATAAGTACACTTCACGGCACAGTGTGCAATCTATTGCTAAATTATTTTCCTTCTGAATCAAAATTGTGTCACATTTGAAAATAAAGCACATACTTCACAATGTAGCTCTTTGGTTTTGAATTTAGAGGTATTTTAAAGTTACGTCGAAGCAGAAATAACTGCACCTGTCAGAGAGTTGATCAAACTGACTGAATGATTCAACTATTTCGAAAAGTATTTGGGTTAAACTGATGGACACATTTCTAAGAAGGAAAATAATGCTTATGAAGGATGTTTAACATGTATCTATGGAAACTGTTATAAAGGCATCTAAACTAAAACCATTGATAAATAGTCAACACATAGATAAACACACAAATTGAAGTTAAAACACAGGAATTAAGTCCATTTTAAAGTGTGATAATATTAGGTGGTTATAAAGAGTAGTTGCAACAATCCTTTGAATAAAACATAAACTCAAAGCACATTAGTTAGGCTCGGCTTTTAAAACATCATTCACCGTAGGCAAAACACTAAATCAACATTATAATACACCTATAACGCCCACTTCACTAACGCTCATAACCTGACACCTCAAATGCCCAGTCAGTCCAAACTACAAAATCATCTAAAACTCACTCAAAAACAAAACTGATATCAAAAGCATGGAATGAAAATATTGTTATAATAATTGGTAAATTACACCACTTCAGAGTCAAAATATTAAATAATTAGTTTATGAAATAATAATACCAACACTTCACTACCCTGATCTCTTTAAATAGTATCCATATTTAGACATACATCTATAGTGGACATTTATAGTAAAGCTTTGGATTAATTCATGCATATTAAAAACTGTTCCAACCTTCTTCAACAGAATTGAGATGAAACAAAACAGGTTTCAGGAAACTGGGGGGGGGGTGGATGTCATCAAAGAGCAAGTTCAAGTACGCACATTAAGTGGCACTCACTCGAACGACTCGTTTGGAAGCCAAGTCAACCGTCGGTACCATGGTACTCAACACTCCTTTGCTTTCCGCAATTTCGCTAGTCACTGGTTCCCCACTGCGCTTTACACATGTTACAACGGAACAGACTATTGGAACCAGTGACGAAACCATGGGCTCGAGGCTGGTTCCAAATGGTCGACCACAGTAGTCAACCAACGGACGACCAGCCTGGGTTTGAGTCAAGATAGTCAAACTTTAGTTAACCATGGTGCACACAGGAACTTACTCAAAGTATGTATGGACCATTCCTTGAATAAGAACGAGTGTTACTTACTACTATTTGACTGGGGGAGGTACAAGATCATTATGGCATATGAAGTAACAGCCATTTAGAATTTATGAATGATAGGTGTTGCTACCCTCAGAGATGGGGAGGGAGGGGGGGGGGTAAGATATCAGAGGTATAAAGGATCGTCCATAAAGAGGAGTAACAAGTTTCACCTCCATCTGAACAATCTCACAAGACTTCATCAGATACAAAGATCTTCATTCAATCTAAAATCCTAAAATCTATAAAATACTGTTCATAAAATATTCCATTAATGGTAGAAGCACCAACCAACGTTTATGAAATGTGCAGACTTATTAAAAAAAAACTTCCTCTAAAGTTAACTCTAATTATTAGATATTTATAAATCAAGATGACCATGTACTGCATATCATTCTACACTCTAGATACTTAGTGTATGTACATTTGCCTCAGATTAGTATATCGGACGGCACTAGACTAGGATGGACTTGGCTACCCTGTATGCCATCTTGGATTCAAAGTCAACATTCTGATGTCAAAATCAACACTAGCGTGTCCGAAACAGCGACTTTGGCTACAGCTAGATCAGCGAGTCTCCAAGTGTTGAAGAATAGGCAGACACGCGTGACTTAGCCGTAGCTGTAGCCGTAGTCCTGTTTTCGGAAACAACCCTAGCCAGAAAAGGGGGCAGCTATGACTAGATCAGTTCGTCTGTCTATGTTGAAGAATAGCCAGATGCACATGATCTAGCCGTAGCTGTAGCCGCTGTTTAGACACAGCCTTAGATCAGCCACAACTGATTTGACCTGTGCCTCACTTTGAATAAAATGCGGCAGCCATGGCGGGAAAGACACTGAGAGTCGGGAACCAAGAAAGTTTCTATCATTTCCAAATCTAGAAGAGACAGCAAAAAACATCAAAGTGTCTAGCAAAAATAGTCCATCTCTATACAACCAATCTTAATATTAACTTTATACGATCACAGCTTTAGAATTTACTTGTTAACATTAATAAAGCTATGTACTTAAATGTATCACTGCACTACTGAGTTTGGGTGCCGTATATTGCACTAACTGGCTACAGTTAGTCTATTATTAGAACAAGTCTTGCATACTTCAATCCAAAACCACTATGCTATCAGCAGAATCTAAAACGTTGCATGGTGCTAGTAAACTAAAGCAGAATCTCTTTTGAGAAGTGTTGGTTCTGAAATAAAACCGGTGGTTGGTGACTCACCTGAAGACGATCAGAGCATACTGATCAAAACATTGAGTCGGTAACTACTGGTTCTATTCAGAATCAACAGTAATCAAATAATAAGAGATTTACACATGACGCTACTGCAAATCTTACCTAAACAATGGTATCTCAATATCAAACAGAATTATAACCTGTAAGAGAATTTTACCCAGTATTTTTTTTAATTTTGTCTATTAGTTTTTGCTCAATAGGCCTATTGCAATGCAAAACCCGCAGCGCAACTGCACGCGCCTCTGCTGTCTGCCATTTTGGGTGTCAAAAACGTGAACAAAAGGATGGTACATGTGTTTACACACCTCCGAACAATGCGCGTCTGCCTTTTGGGGGAAGTCCATTCCTTTTGTGCATTTTTTGACAGCAAAATGGCGGACAGAAGACATGCGTGTATGTGCGCTGCGGTTGTGCATAGGGTCTTTACAGGGGGATGTTTATTGTGATTTGTAGTCGATTGAGGATTGAAGCATGAAGGTACGACACATTATGATATATTTTACACTAAACTCAAATAGTTGCATCACTCCAAAAGGGAGATCACAAACATTCAGCACACATTGCTGGACAAATGACACATCTAAATTTAGCTAAACACACAGCGCTTAAAGGCAACCAACCTCAAACCACAAACGATTCATTGCAATTATACCATTATCAAGTCCTTTGTCATAAAAATAGTATTTTTTTTTTCATCTACAAATGTACAATGCTCTAGTGTCACCACTGGATAAATTTACTTAGCAAGATCTACAAGTATTTGTCTTTGTATCAATTCACTATTCATTGGTTAATTCTACATCTGATATTATTATACAAGGGGAAGTAGTTTATAACAACTGGTCCCCAAAATACCAGTACTTATATACTGTACATTATTCCATTCTCTACAAGTCAAGTATATTACAACTGGGGTGGTTACGATAGAACTTTACAAAAAATCCATTGGTATTGATACGTATTGACAATTAGATACAAGACAAGTACAATCACCATGTATATAATGCTGACATGGAACTAAAATATCAGTCATAAAACAGGATTAAAATCAAAGCAACTACAACTTTAAAACCTACTAGGGACTACACAGGCACAGTATTATTCTTGGATTATTATAACTTCAAACATGCAACACCAAATTGTACCAATAAAACAAGTTTAAACAATAACTTGTCCAATGCACATCAACCTTTATATACTGTTTAAATATGAAACATTTAAAATGGAAACAAAGTCTTCAATGCTAATGTGAATTAACCTTGTGTACATCAAACACATCAAATTCATATTCAAAAAGCTCAGACAACAACTAAAAATACACCACATGCAGTAAAGTTAAAGTCTAGGTACAACATAACCTAAGATTACAAACAGTTAGCAAATCTTTCTGTCTTCAAATTTCTGTTCTTCAAACAATAAGATATTATTCCTCCGTGGAAATACATCTCATAGAATCCATAAAAACATCAACCATCAATAAACTATCTACTAGAAACACCGTACATGGTTTCTATCCTTAACATCGGACTGATTTTTACTTCACACAAAACGGTATCCACTGTAGCCATTATAAAAAATTACGCACACAATTACATATCGGACACAACATGCATTTTCCCAATCGATTTACTGGGAAAACTGCGAGGCAAACTCCCTCAACTTAAAATATGAACAAAATGTGGCAGATTTGACTGCTTTTAGTGATTTTGTATCATGCCTCTTTATTCATCATAAAAAGTATTGCAGATTTACACGGGACACGAACGTAGTATTTAAGAATCTTCCTCGTGTGTCAATATTTCTCATATCATTCAATAATGACATGAGAATTATATAAACCCATTCATATCATGTCACCCAAGTAAGAATGACTTTGTTTAAACTCCAATATCAACTAATTATAGCTACACCTGCTTCACCCTTTAATTGATTGGTTTTTAGAGACCCTCTTACCATGACACACTGACCAGTAATTGCCTTTAAAGACTATTAGGGAAATTCATAATGTATACGAAGTTGATTTACATTAATGCATAGTTTGCATATCACCCGTTTTTGCATCTATCAGTCCATTTTACGCCCTCAACGCTGAGGGGACATTCCTACATATGGAGTTGAGCAAATTTGTCTCGCAAGGCAACAAGTCAATCGGCAGAGAACCCTTGGTACAAGTACTGGTACGGATGTGTCTTGGTTGGGCTTAAGGGATACGTACTGTAAATGTTACCAGATGGTGAGCGTAGGTAGACAGGTCTGTTGTACTGAGGGTGGTAATGAGCTGGGGGCGGGGCCATACCAGCAGGGTGGTAGGTGGTTGAAGCTGATGGGATCGTTGGTGAATGAAGAACAGCTTGATGTGGAATATGAGAAGGTAAGGAAGATTTATAATGAATATGTGGGCCTGGGGGTGGGAGAGTTGTAGTCACTGGGGAATTAATCCCCGGTGTAGAGCCATAAGAGTAGATATATTGACCGTTAGATTGAGCCGTACCAACATGATGGGATTGAGTCGTCTTAGGTTTATGACTGGGACTACTATGCTGTTGGAAATACGGTGGAAGGGTTACTGTAGGTGATGTATAGACAGGGATACCACCATGTAAATCAACTCTCTCATGCTGTGACCTCTGTACCTGTGATACCATTGGCTCAGCCCGCGTTGACCTTTGACTTCTTGATGTTTGTTGCTGGGCTGATAACGTCAAGGTACTCGGTCGTTGGCGATGGTGTGCCGGGCTCCGATGTAACGCTGGAAGAGTCGTACCACCGACGTTCTTATTACAACTCTTCTGTGGTTGCATTGTGGGTAACGCATCAACTTCCAGGGGAGGAAGATTAATAAAAGCAATAGCTGAATCTGAACAATGATGAGCCGGTCGTTCTTTCTTTAAAGCCGAGACTAAATCTCTACCTTGAGCTTTCCTTAATGGATGTAAGACTTCTTCTTGACTGTCACTGTGTACTTCTTTCTTTACTCGTTCTTGAAACCTAACAGTCCCACTTTCAGGTATGTTTACAATAACTTGAGGTTCCTTTCTACTACTTAAACCCTCTGACGTATCTCTATGATATAGATTCTTTCTACCATACCCTGTCTCTGTATTACCATTAGTAGACGCCGGATGGGGGCTCCCGTCCGGTGTGTCTCCAATAGTCACACAGCTCACCACGTTCTGTCTCTGTAGCTTCTCCAAGTCAATCTTGAGTGGCGAGACTCCGAGTGATGAATCACATGATGATGAGGAAGAGGAGGCGTAGGGATGAGGTTGCTGAGGAGATGGACTTAAGATGCTATTGGTGCTACTTAAAGAGCAGGAGTGTGTGATAGTGTTATCATTGCAGGCTTTACACATCTTATCTTCACATCTAAGACAAGGAAAGCAGTTTAGAAACAATTAGACTTCATGGTTACTTAGTAAGTAGGAGTGTGTGATAGTGTTATCATTGCAGGCTTTACACATCTTATCTTCAAATCTAAGACAAGACTTCATGGTTACTTTCATGGATTTAAAAGGGGCGTTTTTTTTTACCACATCCCTTATCTCATGCCTTACATACTATTTAAAGAGGACTGGGACCAATTTCATAGAGCTGCTTTAACACAAAAAGTAGCTAAGTACTTACCAAGATAAGGTTACCAGCCAAACTGGTGTGTCACATGTACAATTTGTAACTGGTATCCTACTCATTTCTGCTAAGCAGAAAATTCTTAAGCAATGTTTTCTGCTTAAGCAGCTTTATGAAATTGGGCAGTGAAAAGTTTGTTACATACCATTTAGCAATATCTAGAGAGAAGTGAAAATCTGAATACATACCCTTTAGTCAGCTTCTCTGGTTCATCTTCACTATCGCTACTTATTGTAATAACACTAGGTACCGGACTAGGAGAGTCTGGTATTACTATCGGTTCACGCTTAGCAGAATAAGAATCATCTGTCTTGAGGTTAGCAGCCTCCTGTTTAGTACTGCGATTGAACCTTGTACTTTCTTGGGTTGTTGAGGCTTTAGTTGATGTAGATGGAGGTTGGGTGATAGTTGAAGGAGGGGAACTACCTCGGACTCGCTTTGACTTCTGAGGGGATAAACTGCTGCTAAATGCTGCAGTATGTGTCCTATAATCAGAAAACAAACAATCAAGGAATAAGCTTGAGGGGATAAACTGCTGCTAAATGCTGCAGTATGTGTCCTATAATCAGAAAACAAACAATCAAAGAATAAGCTTCAAGTCCATTTTAATATCAAGTAGGATTTGAACCATTGCATGGTGGAAATACGATAGAGTAAAGGTTGTGGTCAAGATTATCATTACATGGTGTTACCGCAAACTTTTACTATAATATCAACCATTGGATTCAACTCGATGTTTCAGAGCATACTGATCCAGTTGAAGCCAATGGTTCTTTTTAGAACCACCCCAACTAATTTAGAGTTTATCTTTACAAGGTAATACCGCTATAAACCTTTACTATATTGTTTTAATATTGTTTTCTCAACACAGTAATATGGGAAGATTAACTAGACTCCTACACAGTGCCTCAGGTTCAAAACTAACATCAACTGTGTAAATAAAAACTCATCATATAGGAATTACGATGCAGTTATACCATATTTGATATACAAAGATTGTATAATTCCAGTTGAACGGCTGGAGAGAGAGACTACATCTGACTCATACACCATATGCTGATCCAAATAGTTATTTATAGCCACACTAACTTCTTCTGGTTCAAATCTAAAGGAAGTCGGTAATTTCTCACCGTCATGAAACGGCAGAAGTCATGTAAAAACTTAATTTATTTGTAAAAAGTCATACCTCTATAAATTGTGGTTTTTTAGCTTTGGAACTTGAGAAGCCTGTCTTAAAGATGCAATCTTAATTTTTTTCAGGCAATGTGATTTCCCTAAGGTCCACACTATGCATGGACGACTTGTGCCGTAATCTTGACTATTGATTGCTATAGTCGAGTCACGACTGACTTGTGCCGTAATCTCGACTATTGATTGCTATAGTCGAGTCACGACTGACTTGTGCCGTAATCTTGACTATTGATTGCTAGAGTCGAGTCACGACTGACTTGTGCCGTAATCTTGACTATTGATTGCTATAGTCGAGTCACGACTGACTTGTGCCGTAATCTTGACTATTGATTGCTATAGTCGAGTCGCGACTACCTTTTCAACTACTCAGTTAATCGTACCGCCACAACTACTACAACAAATAGTTGCGACTACTAAAAAATGGTCACGACTACCTGCTTGGTGAACCAGTTGTGTCGCTCATGACTATTTACGACAACATAATTTACATACAAAACACTATCAGACATCAGTGACACAATCCTTCAATCCTTTTAGCTTGAATTTTTCTATATTACACCTGCGGCAAACATTGCCACAATGCATCTTGAGAATGATAAATTACTTGTGACTAGTGTAAGACTAGTGGATTAGTAAATAGTAAATTTCACTAGTCGCGCTCAGGCCAAGTTCACACTTACTTCTGCCCTCCCTGCTTGCGAGCCAATCTGGTATGTGAGCTCCTCGCTGTGGATTGCGGTAGATTAGAACTCCACTGGGATTGTTGCAAAGCATGCTGGGGAGTCAAGGGCATTATGGGATGGAAATGACCTCCATATTGTGACCTCTGTAAAACAAAGATAGAAACAACAGAGATTAAGGTCATTGTTTTTATTAACGTTGCACAACAGACATGATATCATGTCCTGCAGCTGATTTCACAAAACGCTTGGATTAACCCGCTATCGTTAGAACGATTAACCTTTCCTATTTTAGGATGGGTTCAATACGTAGTTCAGCAAAAGAAGTACGCAACAAAACAAAAAACAACTGAACTGTGGATGCTGATGCTGAACCGGGATGCTATGAAGACGAGCATCAGAGTTTCCCGAGATGGTGTTGGCTGAAGACAACGTCTCGCTCAACTAATACTACATTGTGTCCAAAGGTCTATGGATAAGGAACTTAAGCCGTCCCAAGTCCTAAGATTAATTAATCCTAAGTTAGGAAGAGTTTGGTGAAATTGCATCTTACCTCAACTACATGATCATAAATGCCTTCTACATCCATATGAAACATAGCAGGACTTGGTTCGGCTGATATAAAGGTAGGATCATCAGAAGGTCTCCATGACATTGCTGCTGCTGGCACATACTGCCGTCTGTTAACAAAGAAAACATTGTCACATTGTCACAACTGTCATTCACAATGATAGAAGACTTTCCACTATAGCCAAGTTCATGCAAGAACTATTGCTGACCATAGTTTGACTTACATTGCCCTGAATTCTGTCTATCAATGCTAGTAAACTATTTGGAACCAACCTACGGGGTAGTCGCATCGCTGGTTACCAACAGCCGTTTTCATAGCACAGCCCAGAGTAGACCAGGTATAACAAAGTTATCACGTGCGATAAGTCAAAAGTTGTGTTCATGACATGACTACAGTAGCTTGCACTTCAACTTCTGTGCGCAGTAGAAATTTGAAAATGACTCATAGGGTGCCCTTTACCAAGGAGAAAATGAAAATGCCTTGATGCCCTTGCCCTTTTAAAAACGAAGCATACAGGCATGTGACTCAAATAATTGTTGAGTTCAAGAGGATAATTGACTGACCTCCAAGTTTCTGCAAGAGGTTGTGTCTCCGGAATGACAGGCTGTTGTGCTATAGCGGTTGCCCCTTGTTGCCATGGTGATAGAAACATCTGCCCACTGGAGGGCCATGATTGGACAGGACCATTCTGAGAGAGAAAAAAAAACATTAGGTGATGAGACCCAAATCGTTAGCAAAGAAACATTGATATGACACACACACTGCAATCAAAGCCTACATCTCTTTTGATTTTGTAATTTACTATAAATTAATCTTTGTAATGGCCTTTTGACTATGTTCTTTCTCTGTGACGTTTGATACTCCCTATCATCAGCTGTGTCTCAGATCAACGCACAGTGGATTATATGTTGATTTATTATGGGGGAAAGCTGTGCTGGGCCGCACAATGTATTTTGCTCAGAGTACTGGGCAAAAATTGCGAGTCCTTGGCAGGACCGCCAACCGCGGCTACGCCACCGATAGTGTGATAAGAGTTTTAGAAAGCTATATAGTAGACCTACCCTGAGTAGAACAGTTTGATTCTGAGCGACTCCAGCTGGTCCAGGCCATCCTGGCTGTGCTGTTCCATTATTCATTGACATTGGTAATGCAATGGGCTGTAAAGAGTGAGTAGGACCACCGGCTTGATGATGCTGACCAACGACTACTGATCCGTTGTGATGACCATTCAAACCAGAGTTCTAAATCAAAATAAATACATCATTAGTGTGTATTGCATAATAACAGAGTTACAACATTAAATACAGATTTACTTTCAGTCAAAAAGCTTTGTTTATTTTTAGTCTTTAAACATTGATTTTATCCATGAAACAAATTTGTGCACAGTTGACTCTTGATGAGAAGTACAGTGCCCAATTTCAAGGCTCTGCTAATACTGCAAAGAATGGGTCTTTATGTCAAGCAGACGTTATGTGTTAGCACGGAGTTCTTGCTTGTGGGCATACGTACTCCACGTTACTAGGCATTCTGGGCAGACATTCGGTACTCGACAGTAAGGGAGACAGGTGACCATAAATGAAACGGGCCCCCAGGTCAGTTTGGGGACCTGGTATCGAAAGACAGTTGTATTTTTGTTTGTACAAAGAATCAAATGATCACAATACAATGGTTAAGACTGATGGCTATTGTTGGATTGCTTTAATATCAAACTCAACAGTTGCCATGACAATTTGTGGTCTTACCTGTGTAAACACTTGATGTTGTATTGTTAGTGACTGATGTTGTGGAGTTTGTGTTACTATGGGAACACTATTCTCAACTCTCAAAGGGTACATCTGTAACGACTAAAAAAAGAAATGAAACTAGATTAAAGCCATTGGACCCTTTCGGTAAACAGTGTTGTCCAAGGCCCAGACTTTGTGTACCACAACTTCTACATCAAATAACAAACCTGTGAAACTTTAGGCTCAATCGGTCATCGGAGTCAGAGAAAACAACGGAAAAACCCGCCCTAGTTTCCGAGCGTTTCGCCGTGTCATGACATGTGTTTAAAATAAATCCGTAATTCTCGTTAACGAGAATTTATATTGTTTTGCTGTTTCCTCAAAAAGTAAAGCATTTCATGGAATAATATTTCAAGAGAAGTCTTTCACCATTGCCTTCTGTAAAGTTATGTGTAAATCTGTGAACTTTTATTTTTTTTTTCTGAACCGAACAGGTCCAATGGCTTTAATATGGAATTCACCTAAGGAAGGTTAGCTTTTTGTTGTATACAGCTACCTTTAAAGGAATATTACAGAATTGGTAAGAAAACAAATTGTGAAGATCAAAGATTCACATAAAACTTACACGCTCTAATGATGACATAGTAGAAAATATCCCTTGAAATATTTCAGTCTGAAATGTCATATTTGATGAGAAATAAATAATCTAGTTTTGTGTTTGGAGTTCATCGCTCAGCGAGCGTTTTATTCATGTGTTTTTTTGGCATAGATGCAATGCAAAACGTGTAATCAGTTGTTCACTATTCTCTGGTGACCCAGAGGGCCGATCGATCACAAACTGCTACAGGTTTGTCAGTTTATGTATAAATAAATAAAGTGACTTGTTAGCAAAAACCAATTCTGTAATGTTCCTTTAAACAAATCCTGTTTTACTTTGTGTTCCATATTTGGAAGTTTGCCCTAGATTCTAGAATGTTCTAGTTTGAACATTAACTCTATGACTAATTCAGGAAGTATGTGTAAGTGTAATGTAAGATAAATCACAATCATGTACATGTGACATTGATAAGAACTAGGGGCTACATCGGTCATGGATTTACCTGGTATCAAAATGTATACAAGAGGGCTAAAGTTAAGAGCATCGAATTCAAACTCTGGTGTTTCTGATCAGCAGAGTGTGGATTGGAGTCTTAGTCATGACATGTGTATCCTTAAGCAAGACACTTAACCATTGCTTTGTCCTTGGGATTGGTCCTGTGTGTTGTGCACCGTACGTAAAACAACCCAGTGCAGTTATGGCAAAGAGAATGGGTTAGTCCCAGTGTTCCTGGTTTGATTGGCAGCATATTGCACCACAGCACCTTGTAAACCATTACATGGTTCTATGTAAAAGGAGTAGGTCTCATAATGCTGGAAATAACTGTATGCTAAAGCGCCTCGAGCGTCAATGAGTGATTGATAACAAGCTAAACAACAAGCCACTATTATTATTATTATTATAGCAAACTCTTGTCACCATAGTGGATTGTACACGTTACGTAACTTACATGACTTTGTGTCAAGGCAATCAGTATTGCTTCCACATGTTTGACAGTAATTAATATAAAGATTGTAGCACAGACTGTAGCAGTGAAGTGTAGTGAGATTGGAAAGAGTAATTTTATCTGTCGTTTCCTTCTAAGTGTGACTTTCCTCAACATCACACTCTTAGATTCAGTCATTGGAAATTTAATTAGCTCAGTTTTAATTACTTTACTCTTTAGAGAGGCAATCATTTTCACATACATTTTTCGATAGACACCTTTTTTTAATGTATCTATTTTTAGTACAGTAGCGGAACTGCAGCAACTGGACGAGACTGAAAAAAGCTCTGAGCGTAGCTTTGTTTATTGCATGCTACATGTAGCCCGCTGCATACAGTCTGATAACCACATTGCCATCAGTGCAAACAAGACAAGGTACCATACAATTTGCGCGTATTCAGTTTATAGTTGTGACGTATACATGAAGTGGTGTTGTTATAGCATTCACATTGGACTTTTAGCGGCAATGATAAGTTACCATGGCTGCAAGGAAGTTTTCCGCAACCTCTTTCGACCTGTTAGTTTTACATCACGGTCACGGTAAATTGACAGGGAGGTCAGTTTACCATGCGTCCCCATTGGATTTAATCTTATAATTCTACAGAAAAGTTACGATATTCTAAAAAAAGTGTAATGGATACACAAATTTAGCTGCATTTGAGAGGGTCAAACTGTTTAACAGTAGAGGTAGCTAGCTATGACACCAATGACCTCTAAACAGGAAGTCCATCTTACAACTTACATCAAAATAACTGCCACCTGGGAATAACTTGACACACTATTGACACCTCAAAGTACACACCACCCCTATCTAGTAATGGATAATCCCTATCTCACTAGGAAAGTATAGGTGTTTGGGGCTATGGACTGATTAAGTAGGACTTGTTTTGGGGGTGGCTGTTTTAAAGGATTTGGGTGTTGTGTTTAAAGCGGATATGTGCAACAGCCCCTAAAAGCAGATGGCTTTCTAAGTCAAAGTTGAGTCATTGGAAGGAAGTGCAGAAAGTTCAGCACAACTCACTTTTTCAGATCTAGTTTGGGAATATTCAAAGCGTCTCCTTTCTACATTTCAGAACTACAGCAAGGTTTCCTTGGCAATAAGCCATTTGCAAGTTAGATTTGAATATTGTCCAATACATTGATGTGCTTGATCACAAGTCACCCTTAAGTTACATTTGTATTACTCAGACTATCCAGACAGTTGCTATGTCACATGATTTGAGGCAAGCTTTTGCTTTTTAATTAAGACATGGTGAACACTTATCAGGATTCTGAATGGGTGTATGAAGCAATGGAACCATGGTTGCTGTACAAACTCTTGCCCCGAACCATTTGAGATAGCAACTGTCTTGACAGTCTTAAGGAATTCAAATATAAGTGGAATATTGAAACTAAGCAAGTCCTTGCACATGACATTATTCAAATCTAACATGCAAATTGCTTTCATGTTGTTTATGAATGCTATATCTAGGTATGTCTCTTTTGTACATCCAAGAGCTATAGCAAGGCTTACTTAACAATTATTTTACAATGACCTTTGACCTCCTTACCTGTTGAAATGGATCTGGTCTGGGGTACTGACTCCCTCCTTGTTGCTGCTGTACATTTTGTGATACTCTCTGTGCAATTTGTGGTGGCTGATACGGAATGTAAGGACCAGACTGAAGATGATATTGAAGAAATGGGAACTCATTTCCTTGAGGTCTTACAGACGTCGTAATTGTCTGAGATGTACCCTATTTAAAGGAAATTATTTAATGTGGTTAAAGGAAATTAATCAATGTGGTTAAATGAGATAGAAATAATGATGACAGGGTACGACAAAAAGGTAGTTGCAGGAATACGAAGAAAGTACAAAAGTAAGACCAGATTAAAGGCAAAGAATACTTTTGATTTCTGGAACTGATTTTTTTTATTATGAACAAATGTAGATGTATAAAACAAAACTTACATTGCGTTTTTGAGATAAGGCCGAAAAATTTGGGACATAAAAATTGATATATTTTTACAACAAAAAACGTAACTTTGGAGTGAAATGTTTCTAAGAATGCTTTATGCTATCGAAAGTTGCTGTAGGCTTCAAACAAGAAGTTGTTATTGCCATTAAGTTTAAGAGTGATTACCAAGCGTATACAATGTCAGGACATAAATGCTCATTCGAAGACTTAAGCCCGGTTCATACTTTCTACGATTGCAAAGCAAATTTTAGCGTCACATTGCTGTTTTCGCTGCAAATTTTTCGCAAAAGAGTTGAACACATTTCAACTGCTGCAAATTATTTTTTGCAAATCTTTTGCGTCAATATTCGCTTCGCATTCGAGGGAAGTATGAAACAGAAGTAAGAAAGATGTGAAGAGTTACCTGATTCTGCAGAGCAGCATTAAGCTGATTGTTGAATGCAATATTCAAATTGCCTGTACTAGATGTAACTGGCATCACACCAGCGAAGCTGGCTGGAATACCTGATGTATTCGCATCGTAGATCTGACCTGGTCTCTTACAAACCTCCATGCTACGAACACTCGACTTCACACTAAATCGGGGGAAAAACACAAAAAAATTGTTAGGTTTGACAAACCTGATAATGATATTTGAATAAAGGAATAAAAGATTAGGCAATGAGGTGTTAAGCGGCCGTTTAAAACAGCAGGGTCTTGGCCATGAAGGGGAGGTCCTTTATCAACAGCCACGACCCTGCAAGGTCTTAAACGAAAGATAAAGACTGAGTCACCACTCTTTTATTCTCATTCATAATAAAGTAGGAAAATCTGTAAAACAAATCAAGCAATTTCCAATTAATAGGATTGGGTTTTTACATTAAGTACTGGCATGTATTCAGGCCTGATACTTCACGGAGGCAACGGAGACAATTGCCTCCGTTGCCCCTTGTCATTGCCTTGGTGCCCTTGAAATGCTCCAGTAGAAATTTACAATTTCCTCATAGGGTGCCCTTTTCCAGAGAGAAATTGCCTTACTGCCCTTGCCCTTTCAAAAACGAAGCATACAGCCCTATGTATTGATTGTGTTAGGTGTAGAATAACCCCATGCGTAAGCTCCCGGGTCATGCCTATATTCAAACACTTTTTTCTGCATTTATATCATCTGTTTAAACACCCCATATGATGCCCCCTCGACCAATCAGAATGAATAAACTGTCTCGGGTTATTATGAATACAGAATGATGACTGAATGTAGAATTTTATGCATTCCTTGATAGACTGCATTTTCAACAGCTTATTTTCTTTCAAAAAATTTGTAGGAAAATAAGTGCAAAAAAAACCCAGAATTGATGTGTTGCTTACTTTCTGCAGTGAGCATACTCAGCAAGATGTCCAAGTGTTACAAACGCATGATTGATTGCTTCTAATGGTGTGATCCTCTTATCAGGATCAATCGTCAACATCTTCTTTAATAGGTCCACAAATTCACGTCTGCAGAAGATAAATGTCAATAACACATTAGTAAATTAATGCTGAATGTAACCAAAGGCATAAAATGAAATATTTTATCTACAAGAGAGCAGGACCCAGATTCATGGCTCTGCTTACCGTCAGCAAAGAATCGGCGCTTGTGGAAGCAGGGAATTCTGTGTATTCGTCAAGTGTGTTTCAATGGTTAGCAGGTAATTTTGTCTTGTGCGCATGCCTACTCCACGTTACTAGGCATTCTACTCACACAAGGCTAGCTCAGAAATGCTTGCACATAAGCGGAGAATGGTGAATGATTGTAAGCGCATAATTAGGCAGTATGCAGAGCCATGAACTTGTGCAACAAGATGTTTAATCTTAGAAGAGTTTGCGGTCATGGTGTTACCGCAAACTCTTCTATATCTTATCTCCACCATGCAAAGTTTCAAATCCTACTTATGTTTAATCTTAGATGAACAGGTCTGATACTTCACTGAGGCAACAAAGGTCATTGCCTCTACGCCCCCCTGGTCATTGCCTTGGTGCCCTTGAAATGCTCCAGTAGAAACTGATACTTCATGGAGGCAACGAAGGCGATTGCCTCCATGCCCCCCTGGTCATTGCGTTGGTGCCCTTGAAATGCTCCAGTAGAAACTGATACTTCATGGAGGCAACGAAGGCGATTGCCTCCATGCCCCCCTGGTCATTGCGTTGGTGCCCTTGAAATGCTCCAGTAGAAACTGATACTTCATAGAGGCAACAAAGGCGATTGCCTCCATGCCCCCCTGGTCATTGTCTTGGTGCCCTTGAAATGCTCAAGTAGAAACTGATACTTCACAGAGGCAACGAAGGCGATTGCCTCCATGCCCCCCTGGTCATTGTCTTGGTGCCCTTGAAATGCTCAAGTAGAAACTGATACTTCACAGAGGCAACGAAAGCAATTGCCTCCATACCCCCTGGTCATTGCCTTGGTGCCCTTGATATGCTCAAGTAGAAATGTAAAGTTTCCTCATAGAAGAGAATGCCAGTGCTCTTGTACATTCAAAAACGAAGCAAACTGGTGTGTAACAATTTGATTTATTTTAATCTCAGATGAACATACGCAAGATGTGTACCTACCTATCAGCCTTTTCAGCTAGTAATTCCGTTCCTTCAAGATCGGATGGGAAGTTAACAGCAGCAATATCATCCAGACAGTTGAACATGTACTTCCTCGCTTCCTTTGCTTTAGTCCCAGTTTCAGATTCATGCTCATTGGTTTCCTAAGGAAATAAAACCAGAATCAACAAAAATGGTTAACGTTACAAAAGTACAAAAGCAGATGTGAAAAAAGAATTTGCCTTCATGCCCCCTGGTCAATGCCTTGGTGCCCTTGAAATGCTCCAGTAGAAGTTAAAAATTTTCTCATAGGGTGCCTTTACCATGGAGAAAATGCCTTGGTGCCCTTGCCCTTTCAAAAACAAATCATGCAGGCCTGTACATATGTTGCATAGAAAACCATGACAACATCCCCTAAATAAGTAATTGATGACACCATTTTGAGGCATCCCTGATGAACCTGGTAAAACATCTGGAATTCTCAACTCTAGTTGATGAACTTGATTGAAGGAAGATGTGACTGACAGACAAGATAGCCATAAACCCCCGTCCCATACAACTCACTTTATTGAACCAATACGGATATCTTTAGCTTTAACCTGGACTTCACAAACTAACGTAATTATGAATAGATGAAGGTTGCAGTATGCATAATGCTATGGTTTCTAGCTCGTTACTGGGCATATGTCTGAGTTTGCACTTGGATATGTTGATTAATGTTGACAAGATAAGATGACTGTAATTTGTGTCAAGGCATTGGCAATATCCTGCTACTATCTTATCTTAATAGACACTCAGTAAAATGAGAAAACAACAAATGGCTACCTACTGCTTTGAAAAGCGAGTACCAGGGGTCAATTCCCCTTATGTAGGAGAGCAAAATGCTACACAAAATGTATCAGTTGCTATTCAAAAACCACCATTTGCTACTCAGCATTAGCATTTAGTGTGCACAAAAATAAGTTCAGTGTATATTTTTTTTCTGCTATTCAATTTTGCTCGCCACCATCCAAACCTGGAGTACCATTGACACTTGTTTATCCTACCAGTGGTTATTTAATTATGCATTGACAATGAAATCGACACTACTTGACCTTTGACCAGAACAATCCTTGGGTCAGATACACAATTGTACTTCCCAAATTTCAAGTTTGTAAGATCAACGATGGTAGGTAGGGAACGATTTATTCCAGCATATTTGCACAGCAAAATATTCAGACAACAAATTTAGGGCACGCTGAATGGTATTGAGAAGCAAATGATGATTTTTGAGCAGTTACTCAAACATTTTGTCTACATTTAGCATTTTGATCTGCTATACAAGGAAGATTGTTGGCGTAGGGCTAGAGAACTATAGTACTTTCTTATTTTGGTTTGCAGTTCAAATCTATAGCCAAATAATTTAGGAAGAGATAGTTCCTTTAAAGCTTTGCACTATTAGCTACATAACGACATGAAAGACACACAACCTAAATACCAAAAGGAACAGATAGTTCCTTTAAAGCTATGGACTTTTAGCTACATGTTGATGAGTCATAACACACAGGATGGATGTGGCAGGTTATAAATGGATCATACGATCCATAAGAACATGTACATTACAGTCAACCCACAACTAACCACTAGTAAACTGACTTTGACAACTCAACAGTTTGTACACCATACAAGCATGAAATTGTTATCAACTGGCCTCCTGGTAATTACAGTCCTGAAACAATACATATTAAATAATTTCATAGACCCTATTCACAATGCCAAGAGCACATACACGCATGTCTCCTGTATGTAATTTTGGGTGTCAAAACATGCACAAAAGGATGGTACACAGGTGCACGCACCTCAGCACAATGCGCGTCTACCAGTCCTACCTTTTTGGGAGAGTCCATTCCATTTGAGCATGTTTTGACATAGAAAATGGCTGACAAGAGATAACAATAATAATAAGACTTGTAATGCGCACGTATCCACCCTGCTGGGTGTACAAGGCATATGTGCGCTGCGTGTTGTGCAAGTGGGTCTATTAGACTGTTTAATTGTAGAGGAATAAGACTTCTTGATGTACCTTAATCCTCCAGAGAGGGAAGTTTGTATCATGATCTCTCTTGAAGAATCGAGATGTTTTAGTTGCAGAACTCAGAAGATTCTCAGCTGGTAGGCCCTGGGTTTGTGTAATGTATCGAATCTGAAAAAAGAAAGAAAAAAGTTTGGGTTGTTATATATTCTACACTCAATCTACTTACAGTAATTAACCATTAAGTGATCTTTGTTAACCTCTGGTGAACTTTATTTTAACACCTGTTGAGATTAATTGAAATGAGTAAGTTCCTGTGGGAATGTATTTAACTACAAAAGTTATGTACTGAGTAAACAAGTGTGCTTCAAAGAAGTAGTCAAATTGTATTCAAATATGTAATTGGCAGTGAATCTAAGTGCCAAGAATATGTCCCAATTTCATGGCTCTGCTTCTCTGCTTACCTTAAGCAAAGAAACTGCGCTTACGGAAGCTGGGGATTCTGTGCTTACGTCAAGCGCATTTCACGGGTAAGCAAGAAATTTGGCTTGTGCGTACTCCACGTTTCTAGGCATTCTCTGCTTACACAACTAGCGCAGAAATTCAGCCCTTGCACGTAAGCAGAGAATGGTGATTGTAAGCGCAGAACTCATCAGTAAGCAGAGCAATGAAATCGCTGGGCCCTGATTGTTGATGAGAGTATGTCTAGCTGACATTGTGTATGATGTCATCATTACCTAGCACTTACTAAATTCTACGAGATGATGTTGTTGTTGTTGTTGTTCTTTTATCTAAGCTTGACACTAGATATAAATGCACTGAATGTGCAGATATTGATGCTAATTTCAGCCTGTTAGGATGTAAAGCTAAGTAGGATTTGAAACTTTGCATGGTTGAGATAAGATATAGAAGATGTAAAGCTACTTTAATCTCATCATTCTTACTGTCCTTGGAGCAGGAAAAGGAAGCAATTTGCAAACGACCTGCATAGCCTCAAAGAAAACACAAACCTTGCAAATTCAGCTATTCCTATACTAACTAAAAGCTTCCCATCACATAAAAGGCCAGCCATGCAATTCAGAGAACTAGAATTATTATAGGGTCAAAGTTTTACTGTCCATTTACAACTTAAGTCCTTTTTGAACCATGGCTTCAGCTTTGACATCGGTTTCGGACTCGGCTTGTTTATTGACCTTACACCTAAAACAAGTCAGTCTTGTGTGATAATGAATTCATTACAGACAAGATTTCACTGAAAGCCACATAGCTTGTCAAAAAACATGACAAAAGTAGTTTCAAAATACTAAGTAAATGCATTATATTGGATATTAATCAAAATTCTGGTTTAGCAGGCACAATTTCAACCAGTTTGTCTCATACAGTGAAACATAACAAACAGTCGACTACAGAAACAAGAAATGTTTAAAGGGCTTTTGGTCAATCCCATGACATTTCAAGTCCTACAAATTGTCTAACCACAAACCACCAGGCTACGCATTGTCTCTCCGTTGAACAATGGTCTGATCCTTAGGTAACCTATGACCCTGATAAGAACAACAAACAATTCAGATAATAATAACCCTGGTCCCAAGGACAGGATCAATGCTTGCAGATGAACTGTTCAACATACACACTATAGCCTACTTGAACTGTTATACCATACACACTATAACCTACTTACAATGGGTTTAAAACAGTCAAAACTTCGGCATTGTACCAGATCAAGAGATGACCAGAAGTTCAGCATAAACTCCATCAGTTTACAACATCTCTAATTGTGTTTGGGGTGTTTTTTAAACTTAATAGCATCTTCGTTGATCGGTGATGGTATGTTTTATTAAAAACTACAGAATGAAAATGAAATCAACAAGAAGTTACTATAAATACTAAATAGTAAACCAAGAAGGTACAACTGAAGCATATAGGCCGGCTGTCAGATAATACAACATAAAGCCAATAAGCATTGAAGTACAATAGGGAGTAGACACTACACCTCCAGCCCCCCCCCCCTTCCCATAATCCAGGGGTGTCAATCAATAATGGTATGACAATGAGATCAACACTCCATGCTTAATATGTGGACTCACTGGTTACCAACCATTGTAATACCATTATAGCTCCATTATAATGCACTGGTAACCAACACCATGCATGTACCTCATAGGTGTATTAGACCGTATCCGAATTGACATCTACAGCTAGGGCTATGGCTGTTGTTAAGGGTGTTGCTAAGGACGTCTTATCCATCAAAGCTGTAGCCTTAGGTGTAGCAGGCAATTTGGATACGGCAATATTATAAAAATGAAATGTTCAGTGTATTACCTGATCATATTCCGATGCTCCAGGGTATAATGGCCAACCTAAGAACAATTCTGCCACAACGCAACCCAATGACCACATATCAATAGCTTCACAGAATGGTAGACCAAGAATAATCTCTGGAGCTCTGAAGACAAAATTAGAATACAAATGAAAAGAATTAAAATTAAGAAATTGACAAAATTAAATCATTGCGCAGCTCAAATAGCACTGAGAACATCAGGAACAAATATTAGAGGCTGGATAAAAATGATTAAAAGATACACAACAAAGAAAACAACTTGAATCAAAAGTAAGAAATTAACAAAACAAAATTTACATCTTTTTAATTCATTTTCCATCTACACATTTCTTTTATAAGAAAACTGGCATTGGCTGACAGTTCATAATGCTTCATGTTGCCAAGCAAATTACCTTTTTAAATTTATTGTTTAAGTTTTATCAATGTTTGTTCACAAATCTTGTGCTTGTGAAGCTGGTATTTTTATAACTCTCAGGCCTGATACTTCACGGAGGCAATGAAGGTGATTGCCTTCATGCCCCCTGGTCATTGCCTTGATGCCCTTGAAATGCTGCAGAAGAAATTTACAATTTCCTCACAGGTGCCCTTTACCAAGGACAAAATGCCTTGATGCCCTTGCCCTTTCATAACGAAGCATACAGGCCTGAACTCTTGTACATGTATGACACCCCAAAAAAATGTTTCTCAAAAGCCCAGTGTAGTGTCTAGCCTGCCAGAAAGGCACTGGAATAAGAAAGGCCACTCCATTTCCTAACAAAGGTTACATGCAAGGTTACATGGTCTACACATTGTATGTACATATACAACAGTTTGTTATTGGATTCTAAACAGCCAAAGGGAAGGTCATAAGTGGCTGCAGAGAGAGACTAGCCTTGTTCATTAACATATCCCATAATAAGAGCAGGATACACTGTTAGCATCCTAGGTCGATCAACATAGACCCCTATCAATTACAATATCCTTCCTTTGTGTTTCTCAGCCCCTGGGACCGTTGTTATCCACTCCATGACAAGGTTATTATTGTTGTAAAGTTGCCCATTTTTACAGGTGTGTATTGTCTTCAATACAGCAGGTGATCGGAGAACCAATTAGCTTCAATTCAATGGTTACAAATGTTGTTTTTATGTCTGGAACTTCATTCACAATTCACCAAAGTCTCTAGTTTGAGTCTATTTTGTAACCTAGTCTGACCAAAGTTTTAGCCAAATTTGCTAGAAATTCAAAAACTGGGTGTCTCAAATTGTTCACCTACAATACTGTTCATGTAAATGACAGATAAAACAAGGTGTCCAAATATATAAACAGAGCACAGCCAGACACTCCCTCTCTGGCTAAGGCTGTGTCTGAAACGGCGACTTCGGCTAAAGCTACGGCTAGATCGTGCATGTCTGCCTATTCTTCAACACAAAGTTCCTAACAGACGTACTGATCTAGGCGTAGATATAGCTGAAGTTGCCGTTTCGGACACAGCCATAGAGATGTACATGAAAGTAACTAACCTGTAATATCTGCTTTGTAGGTAGGTAGAACAAACAGCTTTCGATACATGACTTGCAGAACCAAAATCAATGACTTTAACTCTGTATGGTTGTCTTGCTGGATCTAACAGCATTATATTCTCAGGTTTCAAATCAGCATGGATCAATCCTAGCGTCTTTAACTTCAGTAATGCTACCAGAACTTGTTGTAGTACAGGACGGATGTGCTTCAAAGGGAGCGGTCGAAACTTACTCTGTTTCAAGAAGTCATACAGGTTCTGTTCAAGAAGCTCGAAAACTAAACATGTATGATTCTTATGTTGGAAACACTCATAAGCACGGACAAAGTTAAATTCATCAGCGTTCTCTGCACTTAATCTGGAGAGAATACTAACTTCAATCTGTCCTTGCCGTGCATAGGATGGGTGGTTCTTTAGAATCTTAATCGCTACGATCTCATTAGTACCACGCTTCCAACATTTGACGACTTGACCAAATGTACCTCGGCCGAGAAACTCCAAGACTTCATAGCGATTGGTCAAGGAGCAGAGGACCTCATGTTGAACTAACTGATAATCGCCCTCTCCTCCTGACGAACTCTTAGATGTTGTTGACTTCACTTTGTTATTGTTATTCTTACTGGTATTAACATGTTGTTGTCTTGTTTGTTTCTGCTCATGGCCGTGGTGGTTATCCAACTGCTCGTCACTTTTCCTCTTCATTCTGCACTTCTGATAGGTATCCAATAACTTAATAGTGGATGCCCTGATGACGTTCTGTGTTCTACTGGCGTTGTTGTTATTTACCAGCGTATAGTTGACTCCATTAGGGACAATGGAATGGGTTAATGGTACCGTACACAGTGTACTAGTAGACAAACCAGTGTGTGAATTGGTCAGGATCACGTCATTGTTGTTGAGATTATTTGTATTCTCCACAACGGATTTCTTGATGGAGTAAAATGCACTGATCTGAGAACCAAACTGTAACCTTGCATTCGATGTCATACCTATGAAGATAAACAAACAAACAAACAAACACTAATTAGGAAAGACAGTATCAATATATTGGGGGCACAACCATGTCTTTTGTGGGAGTGTTGGCTCTGAAAAGAGCAAGTGTGGTTTCGTCGATTCAAACAGTATACTCTGCTCGTCTTCAGAAGAAAAGCACTAATTAGTTGAATGTAATGAATTGCCGTCCAGAGAATTCTGTTTACAATCTGTTGTGATCAATACACGTTGGAAACAATGAGGCAATTACCACTTTAGTTGGATGACATGTTTAATCTGCCTGAATATTGTGTACCTCTGTGATGTGCAACTTCATAACAATAGAACTTGCTGCTATTTATGTAGGCAAACAAACAAACAAACAAACAAAATAGTCAACAGTCCGAGTCATCAGAGTCCAAATGAACAAATCAGTTTGGAAAACTTCTAATAAGAGGAAGTTCAGGTCATGTCAAGGTAACTTGTGGATAGGGATTGTTTAAGAAACTGTGTAAAGCATTGTAAGTTGAGTGTATAGTTTAGTTCTGATGTAGGGTGAGTTGATATGAATAAGGAAGCTAAACGTGACTCATGCTGGCCACATGGTGCATACATTAGGGACAAGATTCTACCAATTCTTTTACTCTTATACTACAAAGACCTGTCGTCTTCATTTTTGAAAGGGCAAGGGCACAAAAGCATTTTCTCATCGCTTAGGGAGGAAATTGTAAATTTCTACTGGAGCATTTCAAGGGCACCAAGGCAATGACAACGGAGCATCAACTGGGGGGCATGGAAACAATCGCCTTCGTTGCCTCTGTGTATAAGGCCTGATGTACATGTTAGCTGATGTATACAAACATCTTTTAGTACTGTACAGCAACTTTGAAGTATTCACAAAATCAGTCATTGGATTTATAAACAAAATCTATGTTCTACAACTTTAACCAAATACACTGAACAGCTTTGGCTATTGTAACCAGTGCACAGTTAGCACACTTAACATTTACCATTAAATTTGAATATAGTTTGTAAGTGTGTTCAGTGTGCAACTTTCCACCATTGGCAACTTGAACTAATTATGATGTTATGGTTTACAAAGCATCAGTACACAAACAGAAAGACAGTTAGGCCTACACATATAAACGCTCAACAACCATTTGATTCTCAATGTACATGTATACCTTTTGTATCTACATGTATTTGTACATCTGTACAGCACTGCTGCTATGCATTGCTGACTCAATTGTCTGTAGGGAGTTCCCACATTGACCCATATACAGAAGGTTGCACCGCTACATGTATGACAACAAACTGTCTACAATTAAAACTAATAAACAGAATCAACAGTAATCATTTATGAATGATGCAATTAGTTTTTTTTTAGACTTCTGGTGACAATGACTGTATGACTGTTATTGTTTCATGAAGTGCAAAAGCATCTGATGCAATTAAGATCTGAAATTACCATCAACTTCTTACTCAAGTAAACCTATGAAGGGAATCACATTTCATAATGCCACATTAAAGGGCCTTTTATCAAGGCCCCAAGTCATTGATTCTCTAACATTTAACATGGCAAATGTACATGTACTATACAGTATCATGCATTTGCAAGGTGAATGGTAAGCTTCTAAAAGAAGAAATGATGTGTTGTTTCTTATTTTTAAATTCCTTTCTCATTTTCTTATTTTGCATCAAGATGAATAACATCACTACAGCAACCAATCTTGTTTCTAGACAAAAACAATATAATCCATACAATGGCACCTCAAGTTGGTTTGGGCCTCCGCCTACCAAATGACTGGCAGGCAAACTATTAACAATTGACTGGCAGGGTGGCCATGGCAACAGCTATAGATGATTCCTGCTTCATGATGTCTTATATAGCAACCATACTAAAAGTAAACAACTGATGACCACTTCCGACAACATGTTTTAAATACCTTGAAAATCTGAGGGGTAAATCTTTAAAAAACTATTGATCTGGCTATAATCCTCTAATTTCCATTAGATTGAAGGTGACTTGGATAGTTAGCATTTTTATGTCATCCATGATTTGTCATTTTGTGACCCATCCAAAATGTAGTTCTGTTGGACGCAAACTTCAATCCTCGCGCCAACGTCAGCTTCTACTGATCATGGTAACTTGATAGCCTGATTTCAATTTGTGCTCCCAGGTTAAAGCCTGTGCACCAGATATTTCACTCAAATTTCAAGCTTAGCGCCAATTTGTTTTTGTCATAAACATTTTGTTTCTGACCAGCTTTTACTGCATGCCCATTAATTGTCAAACCACAAATCAAAAGTCGTTCTAGCAACTTTATATTTTACATCATACTTTTTCGAAAAGAATCATTGAGAATTTAAAAGGGACCTTTATTTTTTTAATTAGGTCCGAAACAAAAGTCCATAAGGCAATGTCCAGGGACTGGGCAAGAAAGCGTGACCCTATGGGTCATTTTTATAGAGTGTAGTTCATGTAGAGTCAAGCTTGACGAAATGTAGCGCGCAAACTTCATTCGCATGCGCAAATTTGCCGCACTATTAAGTTTGCGATCCCGTCTTGAAGATTGCCCAACAGTTTCAATCAAAAGTGTATGGACATGAAGAACATATCATCCCTGATCATGAACACTCACGAGTTTCGGCTTCTTATATCAGGTAAAATTATTAACAAACATTGCTAAAATTGCGTTTGATTGTTTTAGACTAGAAGCAGAGTGAAACGAATACACAGACACATTCCCACCACTAACAGGGCTAATTTGTATCAAAAAAGTTGTTTTCATTGAATTTGTATTGCCAGCGAGTGCCACCAGATGTTGTAAATGTAACATCTTGCTTGATGGTTTTTATTTTTACAGTGCGACCCTTTCTTTTCTAAATTCTACCCTTCCTCAGCAACAACATTTTAGCAAAAGTTGTAAGCTGTAGCTACCAATTGGCAGTGAGATGGCCTTAGAAATAAAGGAATCCAGAAAGCTTGCTTTGCCCATCTATGCTCTGCCATTGTATGTTAAGTCTGGTCACAACATAACAGCATACTAAACATTACATGTACATGTACGCACACACGTAGTTAACGTACACAGTGATGTGTACATGATAATCTATTTAATTTTACATTTTTATAAAAATAATAACAAGTAATTCACAATGCGTTTTCATGTTAATATTTATCAAATTAATCAATGATTCATAAGAATTGAGGTAGTTTAATTCATCCAGATATATAAAGTGTTTCAATACCTTTGATTTGTCCCAGATTTAAAGCATTTTTGTTGCATTTTCCTGGTGGAGATAGAGTTCCAATTCACAGTCACGAGGGTTCAGGAATTCAGCAACACACAGCACTCAGCCAACAATCAGACAATGAACCTCACCACACGTTTATCATGTCCTCCAAAATGATCAAGGCGGTTTCTCTCTTAAAATTCACCAAATCACCGAAAATTTGCCCCGGCTTGGTGGTTCAATATCTAAATAGTTCTCCAGGCGTAGATTGTCGGGGGAGGTGGAGTATTTCGGGGCATTTTGTGTTGTTTTTTCTCCCCATGTCGCGCCATTTTCTTTAACGATCTTCTTTCATCATGTCTCGTAATCAGCAGACAAAAATGCAACATCGCCACAGCTGCGCAATGACGTCATGGAATGATCCATTTGCATTTATAGGGATATCCAAACACCATTCACCTACTTCTGCCATCGTTGTTTATCACGACGGGGATGGTAGACTACCCCGTGTTTGGGGGAAGAAAATAGAAGTTTAATGTGATTAATTTGCTGTCTCGACAAAAATTAAAATAAAAAAATCCTTTCTGCAGTTCCTTAATCAATAACCAATAAATGTACAACAACTCGTAAACAAGACCGAGGCCTAGCGCCACCCATGGACGCCAACAAAAGCTACAAACACTGGTTGTATTAGTACTAGGTTATTAAATTTGTGTCCATTAAAAGGACCACATATTTAAATAACAGGTGAAAAGAGTTTAAAAAACAGCAGAAAAACATGGACAATCAAAGGAACGTAATAAAATTAATATTTAGATTATTTCCTATGATAATACTTTTTTGCAAAATAATTTAATATTGCGTCATTTGTACGGTGCTTTATTTACAAAAATGTTTTAAATCTGATAATTAAAATTTTACCCGCTAAAAACACCAAATTACACTGAACTTCTTAACTCAGTAAAAAGCACTCAAATTTCGTTTGCCGCAAATACGGCGTATGCATTATAAATCCCCTCTGATTATTCACCCCTCCTTTAACAATGAAGGTTGCCCCGCAACAGCCTCTAAAAATACACGTGGAGCGAATTCGCGTAAAATGAATTATTCATGAGTAACAGGAAAACACAAAGAGATTTTGTTGAATATTTAGTGTTGTCGGAAACTACAAAGACAAACGGCTACTGAGAAATGATGGCTACGTCATGAATGTGTAAACTGATTTGCAAACAGGTGGGCAAGTTTGCTGTATCGGCATTTATAAAAGGGTGGCGCGTGTGATGTGGTGAGAGTGACAAAGGATTGTTACATGTGGTTTAATAACATTGTACTTCGGAAGTGAGGCGAAGTGCGAGTTCGACCGGTTCCCATTTAACAAGTTAAAATTCCAGGCAGTTGAACTTGAAAAAAAGAAAGTGGCAGGGGAAGTTTCTTTGATGCGATTCAGTCGATTTTATTTATTCTGAAACCACACAGGTTTTGTTGGTCCTTTCTCTAACAATGAGCACAGCGCCGGTTTGGCAGGGATGATGACGGGATTGACGGTGTGGCAGGGGATTCTTAGGAATTGTATCCCCAAAAAACTAATGTTCGCTTATTGGTTTTATATTATCACAATCTGCTTTTCATTATTTTGTTGAAGATGATGCCTTGGTTGAGTTTCATTCATCATTCATGTAACCGCTTCGAAATCATAAGTCTCATAACTAAGGTGATGGGGGTGGCCGATCAGACGCCCCCCCCCCCCCCCCAACCGCCCCGGGCCCCCTCCCAACAAAAAGAGTTTTGTTGTCTTTAAATCGTAATTTTAAACAGTAGGTCCATTCCATGGGATCCTTACAAAGGTTGCGATTAGGCCCCCTTAATGACAGCTCAAAATAATAAAACGAGAGATATTTATAAAAGGGAGAGAAAGAAATGGCAGAAACAGCTAGCCATGCATATTATATAATTGATAAAATTGTATATGATGGAAATTTCAACACAAGGGCGAAAACAAAGCTTCCTTTCACTCTCTTTTTGTCATTTGTTTCAGGTAAAATTAAACAAAACAAGAGGCGTAAGCTTTAGAAATATATTTGTTGTTTTTAAACTAAGTTAGAGATAAAAAAATACCTTAAAAATGCATACTTTTACGGGCGTACAACTTTTTCTTATCTCCCAAACCCTCAATTACTTGTTCAACGCGGAGGGCGCTGTCTTCAATTTATGGCACTATTTGTTTCGACCGAGAGGGCGCTGTCTTATATTTCGTGTAATTATTTGTTTCAATCGAGAGAGGGCGCTGTGTTCCCCAATCTTGTGAGTTGAAGCTAGCCGTAATTTGGGCCGTAATTTTCAGGGCCAGCTAGCCAGCTGAATATTTTTTTCCTAGCATGGATGAGGCACGTGGTTGACGGTCGTTAACGGTTGTTCTGTAGTTTCTTATCGCGATGTTGAGATAGCGCCCCCATATTAATACTAACTATACGGTGAAATTTTTATCCTAGTCGTCTGCTCGAGAAAGGTAAGAAAACTTCATTTTTTCCAGTGATTGCTCGGTTTTCGAGTCTCAAAATAACAATTATATCATAGTCAATGGATTTCCTAGTCAATACCTGTAATAATTTACTGCTGCAGCAGTACTTTTTTTACGAAAAGAAGTCATTCTGGAGCGGAAAAAAACTTTTCAAAGAATAGAACTTAGAAGTGCTCCAAAGCACAGACTACAGGCATCTTCTTTGATGGTGTGATCATGGAGGTCTATTTCTACCTCAATGCTGTGAACATTCTGTTTCTATTTCTACCTGCCATGTTGGTCTGACTAACTCGGGATCATGATATACCAAAAATAGCGTGCACAAACAATAATAATAATATAGCATGACTGTACATGGCTTCGATAGTTAATAAATGTAAGCAAATTGAGAATCCGACCATTTCATTTCAAAGTTCAAAGTATATCATGATGAAGTTATAAGACCCCTAACTGGGGCGCTAGATTCCTTTATGCAAAATTTTGACATTATCGGTCAATAATGACGTTAATGACATTTGGTATTAATGACCGTGGGGATGAGCTTTGAGGTGACACTTAGTTGTGATAATGACCCTCCTCCCCTTAGCCTTGTGTTCTATAGCAAGCACCCTTCCCTTGTTTACAGGTTTCCTTAGGCTTGCAAGCTACACTCAGTCAGTGAGTGAGTTCACTTATTAGGCATGCTTGGAGACAATTAGCCCGAAGGTCGTTGGTTCAAATCCCTCTCTAGTCAACCCCAAATCAAAATACATAAGGATAATTATTTAAATGTCACGATTTGTCCGTTTTGCAGGAGAAGCATCACAATATGGTGAGTTACAGCTGCCATTGACCGCCAGGAAACTTGGAGATGTCTTTGGTTCTTTAGAGGCAGAGAAAGACAATCTAGGAATCTAGGAGTATTCCATCTACAGACAACACTGGATCAGGTAAAACTCATTCCAACATAAATCAGTCCTACTTATCTTTAAATTGCTTATTAACAGCTTGTCAAATATATTCCCTTGTAAACAAAGAAACAAACAAACAAACAAACAAACAAACTAACAAAAAACAAACAAACAAACAAAGTATCAAACAAGCACCCAAAGAAATTTACACTTAAACACTACAGTGCATCAAACTAATACAATGTACAATTTTTGTTTTTCTCCTGGACAGGCTTGTCAATTTTGCTGATGGCTCAGAGGCAGTGAAGAGAAGAACCAAGACTTCATCAACCAAGCTTTCACAACTGACGAAGCAGACATAGCAACTGATGTTGTCTAAAGAAACATAGCAAAGTAACTCAATACAGACTAATGGCTCAGACAGCAATGAAGAGAAGAACGTAGACTTCATCAACCAAGCTTACACAACCGACGAAGCAGACATAGCAACTGATGTTGTCTAAAGAAACATAGCAAAGTAACTCAATGCAGGGTGAATAAAATCACCCTCTCCATCAAATTATTGTCAAGTGATGTTTAATTACGCAAGGTGGAAGTAAATAATTTTTTATAAAACAATCTAGAACTATATTCCAGAATTCTAAGCAAATAAAAGTGAACATTTCTGAAAAGTTATTCAAAAGATGTAGGCAACGCCATCAGCTTTGCTGCAAAAGAAATTAACTTTATATAATTATTATTTGATGTTTTTAATTATGCAAGGTAGAAGAGCAATGTATAAAAAACAAAGGTGATGGTTTTGAAGAAAATGTTATATTTTAAAGCAATTCTATGTACACAAGTTTTTATATCAATAATCTCAAACACAGTTTGGACGATACAATTTGTTAGGGTAGTACATGGTTATATAAGGTGGAATCCCTGCAAGAATGCTAAACAATGTGGCATTGGTTGATTGTAAAACACAAAATTAATGTTAAAACAATTCATTGAATACCTCACAAAAACATTTTAATAAAAATGGGAATTATGTTTAAAAAAGTAGATGTAAATAATATATGACACTATTATTCAAACAACGAAATTCATTTGAAAACAATTTATTTGAATGATTATAATTGATTTATATTGATTCTAATTGAGTATTCAAATCATCACTGTAATGTTTAGCTCCTACATTATTATTATTCTTAAACATTTCATAAGTTGTATTATAGCTTAAAAACATGTGTCTGATAGAAATAAAGATTCTTTTATGTAAAACCAAAACAACTGTCTTTTTGTTTAAAAAAAATAATAATAATTAAGCAGTGTACAGGGCATGAGATGTAAATTTATTGTTCAGATTCATAATTCGGTGACCAAAATGTACAATTCATTGACAAACAAGTGTCTAACAAACTCTCAGTTTTAATAAACACAGCCTGTTAAAGTCTTAACAACTTTTTTGCCACTCTGTCCTTTATTCTCTTATTATACTCAAACAGGGTGCTTGAAAACAATGAGGGCACTATTTATGAAGATGCACCCAATTTACGGATCCTCCAATACAATATAAAGCCCTGTGGGGGTGGGCCGGGGTGGGGGATAAGAACTAGGGGTGCTCAAGCTTACAAAG
This sequence comes from Asterias amurensis, assembly GCF_032118995.1. NCBI lineage: Eukaryota > Metazoa > Echinodermata > Asteroidea > Forcipulatida > Asteriidae > Asterias > Asterias amurensis. The sequence goes on along the minus strand of NC_092669.1, from coordinate 13,178,624 downwards.
AGCAGTATACGGTTTTTATGATTTTTTTCTTTTTTTTCTTTTGTGGGACAGGAATGCCCGCATTACGGTACTTAAACAAGTAGTAACTATCTCATCTGCAATAAGTTAGCAAATAATATTTCAGATCATGCAGAAGGAAAGTATGCAGTATATCAGACTGAAAGTGCGTCAAACAACTGCCACCTGCTGAAGCTTTCTTAACAACCAAGCCTTGCTTGACGGTAGTTGATGCACTATTTGGCAGTTTCTTATGAACAGAGGGCGCTATAACACTTCAGTGGTGAATATCTAGCCGTATATTGGGCCAAAATTGTCATCTGCGGGTTTTGGGGCCAGAGAGTCGACTGTGCATATTTTTCCTAGGACAGATAAGGCACGTGTTTAAAACAACCGTCAACTGTTGCTTGGCTTTAACCATAGTAAGGAATAGTTTAACCATGGAGGAAAATCAAACCCACAAAGATCGTATAGGGACGCGTAGAGGCGCTTTACCCACCAACATAAAACCTGTAAGCAGAAACACTTGCTGAATATATCAATGGCATCTTCTTATCGATCTTGTGCTTTTATTATCAAAGAACTTAATATCAAAGAATTCAGCATTGGTTGACGGTAGTAAACGGTTGTGCTTGCTCAGTGTCTTATCGCGAAATCGATATAGCGCCCTCTATTACATACAGTTTCTTGTCGCGAAATCGATATAGCGCCCTCTAATTAGAGGGCGCTATACACCAAGCTGAAGCTAGCCGCGAATTCTCAGCCGCGAATTCCCAGCCGCGAATGCCAGCCGCGAATTCTCAATTTACGGCCGAAAAGTCCAGCCGCTAATTCGAGTCGCCGCGGCAGCCGCGCTTTTCCCGTTTCACGAAGCGACAACATTTCCTAAGCTGTTCACCCACACTTTAGCCACTGTTTGTTTAGTTTATGGTTTGGTAAATTCATGGCAATTTTGAATATTGGTTTTGTAAAATTTCGTTCATTATAACAAAATGGAGGCCAAATTAGGGTAAGATAATTGATTGTTTAATGCTTTATTCGATCCATCAATCTTTAATAGTAACGTAGTCGACTCTCTCTGCATTTGTTTTGAAAAAGAAAATCGTTAAACCAAAATACCGTACGTAATTAACAAATAATTTAATCATTAAGACCATTTCATAACACATCTAAATATTCCGTTGAGCTAATTAGAACAACAAATTTGTTCCTAGTTTTACCATTTAATATATTGTTTGGGGTTTGTCTCTTTTGAAGGGAATTTTTACTAACTAAATCAACGTACTTAGTCACTTTAAAACAAAATGTACCTCACATAATTAACAAATGGTTACTTTTTAGTGTTTAATCATTAAGACCATTTCATAACACATTGAAATATTCCGTTGCAGCTAATTACACCAATTAATTAGTTCTTAAATAAAACACTTTATATGTTGTGGGTTTTGTCTCATTTGAAGTGAGTTTTTATCAAAGAAATAACGTAAGTAGTCACTTTAAAACAAAATGTACCTTACATAATTAAAAAATAATTAATTTTGAGTGTTTAATCATTAAGACCATTTCATAACACATTGAAATATTCCGTTGCAGCTAATTAGACCATGTAATTAGTTCTTAAATAAAACACTTTATAAGTTGTGGGTTTTGTCTCATTTGAAGGGAATTTTTAATCAAAGAAATAACGTAAGTAGTCACTTTAAAACAAAATGTACCTTACATAATTAACAAATAATTAATTTTGAGTGTTTAATCATTAAGACCATTTCATAACACATTGAAATATTCCGTTGCAGCTAATTAGACCAACGAATAAGTTCTTAAATAAACCACTTTATATGTTGTGGGTTTTGTCTAATTTGAAGTGAATTTTTATCAAAGAAATAACGTAAGTAGTCACTTTAAAACAAAATGTACCTTACATAATTAACAAATAATTAATTTTGAGTGTTTAATCATTAAGACCATTTCATAACACATTGAAATATTCCGTTGCAGCTAATTAGACCATGTAATTAGTTCTTAAATAAAACACTTTATAAGTTGTGGGTTTTGTCTCATTTGAAGGGAATTTTTAATCAAAGAAATAACGTAAGTAGTCACTTTAAAACAAAATGTACCTCACATAATTAACAAATAGTTACTTTTTAGTGTTTAATCATTAAGACCATTTCATAACACATTGAAATATTCCGTTGCAGCTAATTAGACCAACGAATAAGTTCTTAAATAAACCACTTTATATGTTGTGGGTTTTGTCTAATTTGAAGTGAATTTTTATCAAAGAAATAACGTAAGTAGTCACTTTAAAACAAAATGTACCTTACATAATTAACAAATAATTAATTTTGAGTGTTTAATCATTAAGACCATTTCATAACACATTGAAATATTCCGTTGCAGCTAATTAGACCATGTAATTAGTTCTTAAATAAAACACTTTATAAGTTGTGGGTTTTGTCTCATTTGAAGGGAATTTTTAATCAAAGAAATAACGTACTTAGTCACTTTAAAACAAAATGTACCTCACATAATTAACAAATGGTTACTTTTTAGTGTTTAATCATTAAGACCATTTCATAACACATTGAAATATTCCGTTGCAGCTAATTACACCAATTAATTAGTTCTTAAATAAAACACTTTATATGTTGTGGGTTTTGTCTCATTTGAAGTGAGTTTTTATCAAAGAAATAACGTAAGTAGTCACTTTAAAACAAAATGTACCTTACATAATTAAAAAATAATTAATTTTGAGTGTTTAATCATTAAGACCATTTCATAACACATTGAAATATTCCGTTGCAGCTAATTAGACCATGTAATTAGTTCTTAAATAAAACACTTTATAAGTTGTGGGTTTTGTCTCATTTGAAGGGAATTTTTAATCAAAGAAATAACGTAAGTAGTCACTTTAAAACAAAATGTACCTTACATAATTAACAAATAATTAATTTTGAGTGTTTAATCATTAAGACCATTTCATAACACATTGAAATATTCCGTTGCAGCTAATTAGACCAACGAATAAGTTCTTAAATAAACCACTTTATATGTTGTGGGTTTTGTCTAATTTGAAGTGAATTTTTATCAAAGAAATAACGTAAGTAGTCACTTTAAAACAAAATGTACCTTACATAATTAACAAATAATTAATTTTGAGTGTTTAATCATTAAGACCATTTCATAACACATTGAAATATTCCGTTGCAGCTAATTAGACCATGTAATTAGTTCTTAAATAAAACACTTTATAAGTTGTGGGTTTTGTCTCATTTGAAGGGAATTTTTAATCAAAGAAATAACGTAAGTAGTCACTTTAAAACAAAATGTACCTCACATAATTAACAAATAGTTACTTTTTAGTGTTTAATCATTAAGACCATTTCATAACACATTGAAATATTCCGTTGCAGCTAATTAGACCAACGAATAAGTTCTTAAATAAACCACTTTATATGTTGTGGGTTTTGTCTAATTTGAAGTGAATTTTTATCAAAGAAATAACGTAAGTAGTCACTTTAAAACAAAATGTACCTTACATAATTAACAAATAATTAATTTTGAGTGTTTAATCATTAAGACCATTTCATAACACATTGAAATATTCCGTTGCAGCTAATTAGACCATGTAATTAGTTCTTAAATAAAACACTTTATAAGTTGTGGGTTTTGTCTCATTTGAAGGGAATTTTTAATCAAAGAAATAACGTAAGTAGTCACTTTAAAACAAAATGTACCTCACATAATTAACAAATAGTTACTTTTTAGTGTTTAATCATTAAGAACATTTCATAACACATTGAAATATTCCGTTGCAGCTAATTAGACCAACGAATAAGTTCTTAAATAAACCACTTTATATGTTGTGGGTTTTGTCTAATTTGAAGTGAATTTTTATCAAAGAAATAACGTAAGTAGTCACTTTAAAACAAAATGTACCTTACATAATTAACAAATAATTAATTTTGAGTGTTTAATCATTAAGACCATTTCATAACACATTGAAATATTCCGTTGCAGCTAATTAGACCAACGAATAAGTTCTTAAATAAACCACTTTATATGTTGTGGGTTTTGTCTAATTTGAAGTGTACTATGTGAGGTACATTTTGTTTTAAAGTGACTACTTACGTTATTTCTTTGATAAAAATTCCTTTCAAATGGGACAAAACCCACAACATATAAATTGGTTTAATTAGGCACCAATTAGATGGTGTAATTAGCTGCAACGGAATATTTCGATGTGTTATAAAATGGTCTTTATAATTAAACACTAAAAAGTAACAATTTGTCAATTTGTGAGGTACAATTTGTTTTAAAGTGACTACTTATTATTTTTTAGTCTAAAAATTCCCTTCAAATGAGACAAAACCCACAACATATAAAGTGGTTTAATTAGGCACCAATTAGATGGTGTAATTAGCTGCAACGGAATATTTCGATGTGTTATAACATGGTCTTAATAACTAAACACTAAAAAGTAACAATTTGTTAATTATGTGAGGTACATTTTGTTTTAAAGTGACTAGTTACGTTATTTTTTAGTCTAAAAATTCCCTTCAAATGAGACAAAACCCACAACATATAAATTGGTTTATTTAAGAACTAATTAGATGTGTTATGAAATGGTCTTAATAATTAAACACTGTTCTTAATAATTTAACACTAAAAAGTAACAATTTGTCAATTATGTGAGGTACAATTTGTTTTAAAGTGACTACTTATTATTTTTTAGTCTAAAAATTCCCTTCAAATGGGACAAAACCCACAACATATAAATTGGTTTAATTAGGCACCAATTAGATGGTGTAATTAGCTGCAACGGAATATTTCGATGTGTTATAAAATGGTCTTAAAGATTAAACACTAAAAATAAACTATTTGTTAATTATGTGAGGTACATTTTGTTTTAAAGTGACTACTTACGTTATTTCTTTGATAAAAATTCCTTTCAAATGAGACAAAACCCACAACATATAAAGAGGTTTAATTATGCACCAATTAGATGGTGTAATAAGCTGCAACGGAATATTTTAATGTGTTATGAAATGGTCTTGATGATTAAACACTAAAAAGTAACCATTTGTTAATTATGTGAGGTACATTTTGTTTTAAAGTGACTACTTATTATTTTTTAGTCTAAAAATTCCCTTCAAATGGGACAAAACCCTCAACATATAAATTGGTTTAATTAGGCACCAATTAGATGGTGTAATTAGCTGCAACGGAATATTTCGATGTGTTATAAAATGGTCTTAAAGATTAAACACTAAAAATAAACTATTTGTTAATTATGTGAGGTACATTTTGTTTTAAAGTGACTACTTACGTTATTTCTTTGATAAAAATTCCCTTCAAATGAGACAAAACCCACAACATATAAAGAGGTTTAATTATGCACCAATTAGATGGTGTAATAAGCTGCAACGGAATATTTTAATGTGTTATGAAATGGTCTTGATGATTAAACACTAAAAAGTAACCATTTGTTAATTATGTGAGGTACATTTTGTTTTAAAGTGACTACTTACGTTATTTCTTTGATAAAAATTCCCTTCAAATGAGACAAAACCCACAACATATAAAGAGGTTTAATTATGCACCAATTAGATAGTGTAATAAGCTGCAACGGAATATTTTAATGTGTTATGAAATGGTCTTGATGATTAAACACTAAAAAGTAACCATTTGTTAATTATGTGAGGTACATTTTGTTTTAAAGTGACTACTTATTATTTTTTAGTCTAAAAATTCCCTTCAAATGGGACAAAACCCTCAACATATAAATTGGTTTAATTAGGCACCAATTAGATGGTGTAATTAGCTGCAACGGAGTATTTCGATGTGTTATGAAATGGTCTTAATAATTAAACACTAAAAAGTAACAATTTGTCAATTATGTGAGGTACAATTTGTTTTAAAGTGACTACTTATTATTTTTTAGTTTAAAAATTTCCTTCAAATGGGACGAAACCCACAACATATAAATTGGTTTATTTAGGCACCAATTAGATGGTGTAATTAGCTGCAACGGAATATTTCGACGTGTTATAAAATGTTCTTAATAATTAAACACTAAAAATAAACTATTTGTTATTAATGAGAGGTACATTTTGTTTTAAAGTGACTACTTACGTTATTTTTTAGTCTAAAAATTCCCTTCAAATGAGACAAAACCCACAACATATAAAGTGGTTTAATTAGGCACCAATTAGATGGTGTAATTAGCTGCAACGGACTATTTCGATGTGTTATGTAATGGTCTTAATGATTAAACACTAAAAAGTAACTATTTGTTAATTATGTGAGGTACATTTTGTTGTAAAGTAACTACTTACGTTATTTCGTTGATAAAAAGCAAATGAGACAAAACCCACAGCATATAAAGTGGTTTAATTAGGCACCAATTAGTTGGTGTAATTAGCTGCAACGAAATATTTCGATGTGTTATGAAAGGGTCTTAATGATTAAGCAAAACAAAATTAACAATTTCGTTAACTATGTGAGGTATAATTTGTTTCAAAGTGACTACTTATGTTGTTGTTTTTTTGTGATAGTCCTATTCAAAAGAGACAAAACCCATACCCTTTAAATGGGTGTCATTATGATTAATTAGATGGTGTAATTAGCTGCAACGGAATATTTCGGTGTGTTATGAAATGGTCTTAATGATTAAACACTAAAATTTAATTTTTTGTTAATTATGCGAGGTAAATTGCGTTTTAAAGTGACTACTTTTGCTATTAACAAAAAACACAAAATAAATGTAATTAGGAACTAATTAGATGGCCTAGTAAAGCTGCAATGGAATATTAATTTAGTGTCTAAAAGATTTAACACTAAATTTATTATCTGTGGATCATATTAGGTAGATTTTGTTCAATGCAATGTTTATTATTTTATTTTATTTTCAAAACAACTGATATTCAGAAAGTCGATATGTAACCAATATAGTTTGATGGATCGACTAAAGCATTAAAAATTCAATTAGCTTAACCTAATTTGGCCTACATTTTGTTATTATGACCAAAATTTTACAAAACCAACGTTCAAAATTGCCATGATTTTACAAAATTTAAGAAATAGTGGCTTATGTGGATGAACAACTTAGGAAATCCTGTCGCTTCGTGAAACTACTTTGGTAATGAAATTCGCGGCTGGCGTGGAGGCTCGAATTAGCGGCTGGACTTTTCGGCCGTAAATTGAGAATTCGCGGCTGGTATTCGCGGCTGGGAATTCGCGGCTGAGAATTCGCGGCTAGCTTCAGCTTGGTCGCTATACAGTCGACGACGGAAGAATGTAGTCTGGTTCCCAGACCCCAAAATGTCCGACTAGTAACAAGAGACGTTAAAGAATCTTTGGTCAGGGAACCAGACTACGAAGAATAATGTTTTGGTAATCTTCGGCAATAGAGGGCGGTCTAACAAAATGGCGGGTACACCAAAAAAATTAGCACTGTAAGAATAATAAGAAAACGAAAAACGATCGGAATTTGGCTCCCTTAACTCATTGATTTCTACATCATTTTACCATATTATTATTATTGACAAGATAGTTGCTTTGTTGTTGACTTTGATGAATGAAAGTGGACCTTGATTGGACAGCATGTAAATGGCATGTTTGCAGACTTACTTCGTTCGAGATTCGTGGTAAGATAGTTTTAAAGTTTTTAACTTTGCAACAAATCATCATTTTGTGCATCTGAATTCACTTTTCAGTGATCATGCCTTAACTTGTTTTGTACAAAATTGTAGTGTGGGATATGCTATACTATAATCTATATATGTAACAATTAAATAAAATAGCAAAATTGCAAAAGTTGTGCTCTTTTTCATTGGATGGATGGATTGAATTGATGGATGCAAAAGTTGAAAATGAAAGTCCTGCTGCTGGCTACTGTGCAGTTGGCGCAGTGTGGACTGTGGGACTGGGATTGAATTGATATTTAAAAAGGAAAGTCTATAGTATGGTAAACATAGACAGTTCCTAAAGATCCCCTTTTTGTAAAAATGAGTGAAAAAGTGGTGGCGCCATAATAGGGAAAGTTATCCAAGTTTAATTTAAATTAACCAATCAGAACTTCACTCAGCAGGGTTGTCCAGTATGTCCAGAGTCAGAGAGACGGACATATTCAAGCAAGAGATGTAAAAACACAGCCAGAGAGATTCATTTTAACTTCAAGACGTCTCATCAAAGAGAGCAAGCACAAGAAATGTGATGTTGGCTGTGTACACTGAATGTGATCGTCCAGCAAGCCAAGCATAAGGAAATCAGCAACATGCATCTAACCTTGCTTGTGATGTCACTGGTGGTGACATCATGGACGTGGGTTGTCATGGTTACTGGTACCTCAGCATCAGGTAGGTTATGTTAACAAAATATTGTTGTCCTTTGTTATTGTGATGGTTATGCATATTATTTACTCTTAGAACTCTATGAGGTTTGTTTTGCTATCCTCTCCACGAACGATTCATGGAGACGAGACAAGAACGAAGCTCATAGGAGTACAATGTACTTTTGTTTATTCTACTTCAATTCAAATTTATAATCTCATCTCATTTGATATTCTCATTTTGATTTTGTAAACTTTTTTTGATGTAACAAAACAAATTCAGCTTTTTTTACAACCAGGTTCTCAAAAAAACAGAATCTATCCAGCAGTATTAAGTACTACTACGTACTAGATACACACATGGTGTAACTGTAAACCAAATTATACATTGATACCTCACCATGCAATGCCTTTAATCCCATACAGGTAATTGAAGTTTAAAATAAAATAAAACATTGATTGTGATTATTTCTTGTTCTACAGATTTGCTTGAAGTCGTTCCGTCATCAATCTCTGTGAATTCAGATCATGAGATGATCATCTCACAAAGTTTGGCGTCGTCCAAAGGTTCGTCAACTCCAGCTTTAATTCCTAGCAACGCAGCTTTCTTGCCTACTCAATCATCTGCTATGCTTTATAGTAAATCAGTACTTTCATCTATTAATCCTACCATGTCATCAAAGATGATGACATCATCATTATCAGCCCCACCAGGAACAGACCGCTCATCTTTTAGCCGCCAACCAAAGAACTTGGCACAGTTTTTAAGTACAGAACTTGGTTCTGTTCAGTCGTCAGAAATTAATATATTTGCAACGCCAATGGAATCGGTTATGAACACAGTTACTATGAGCACAACGCATTCAAGTATTCAGCTCAATGATCCATTAACACCAAACCCAACTCCATCTCTGAAAGCGTTCACGTCCAATGAGTTTCATCATCAGGACCCGTCACTTTTTCAAACTGATGGCCTTTTTCCAAGTTTCTCAGACTTTACATCAACTTCTAGGATGGGTTTGAGCTTAGATCACGCCAGTGAATCTCAAATGATCTCCAGTCCCAACTTCAAAACACCAAGTTTGTTTACTTCAGTCATTGATGATCAAATGCAGACTTTGTCGTCAGATATTAGAGTCACGCTTGATAACAGCTTGTTATACAACCAATCAAGTACAATTCTTAAGACTACTGAATATCTCAGCTCAGGTTTGTCTCAACCACCAACGTTAATGACCCAAGTTGATGATGTAGTTGCTATGGCAACAGACATACAGTCATTGATGACTCGTACCATAGAGCAAAGTTTATATGAGACTCTAGTCTCAAGCATGATGAACCAAATTGCAAGTACCGAATCGTTTCTTTATTTATCAACAAACCAAGCATGGCGTGTTTCTGAAATGAGCAAAGTTATGGAAACTACACAGTCTGTGTTGTTTTCATCACAACTAAATGCAAGTAGGGGAATCCCCTCATTAGATACAATGACATCATTGAATCATTTGAAGACTCCTTCATTAAGTCTTTTAACGGAGGGCAGCATTGTTGCATCCCTCCCAACAGAGTTCAATAGTTTGCCAACCCATACTCCATCATCCTCTTTCATTGCTCAAAGTGCTACTAATCAAAGCTTTATTTCATTGCTTTCAGCTAGTAATGCAATAACACAGACCCCATTGCTAACTTCATTGAGTTTATCTAGTAGTATGCAAGTAACAACTTCTTCCCAATATGCTTTGTATCAATTCAATCTTTCTCAATCAAGCAGTTCATTTCAATCTGGCGCTGTAGATGCATCGTTTGTTAGTTCATTAATCACTAATCCCTCTGGTATACAATCCTCGATAATGACCCCTATCCAGTCTCTTATATCCCACCATTATTCAACTGGAACCACGACCCCATCAATTCACTTTGGAACCCAATCCAACCAGCTTTATTCAACATTCTTACCTAATGAACCATCTATGATGCATGTCACAAGAACTGAATCCATAACGCCATCAGAACACTTTGGAACCCATACCAACCAGCTTTATTCAACATTCTTACCTAATGAACCATCTATGACGCATGTCACAAGAACTGAAACAATAACACCATCAGAACACTTTGGAACCCATACCAACCAGCTTTATTCAACATTCTTACCTAATGAACCGTCTATGATGCATGTCACAAGAACTGAATCCATAACGCCATCAGAACACTTTGGAACCCAGTCCAACCAGCTTTATTCAACATTCTTGGCCAATGAACCGTCAATCACACAAATGAAAAGAACTGAATCCATAACGCCATCAGAACACTTTGGATCTTCAGTATTTCAACCAAGCCCCAGTTTGACACCAAGCTACATCTCTGAGAGTCAATTTATAAATGATGGGGTTTTTTCGACGCCAGTCTTCATACAATCATTCTCTAGTTCACCAATTAATAATAATCCATCCAGTTCATATGTTGCTGATGATAGAAGAAGTTCTAGTCATTCCATGCAATTTCAGCTCGCTTCATCTTCAGAAATGCTTCAACTTTCTGCTTTGCTGTCGCTACATAACAGTTATACTTCGACCATGTCAAACGTTATTCAAATATCACAAACAGATCAACGACAATCTTCAAGTAGAAAGCTTTTAAGTAATGGATCATCCGGAGTAGTCATGGCAACAAAGACATCAACAGTTCTGATGTCAACTTTGTCCGGTACAACTTCTCTGACAACATTGACTGGTACAACTTCTCTGACAACATTGTCTGGTTCAGCTAATCCGACGACATTGTCTGGAACAACTTCTCCAACACCACGGACTGTTACAACTTATCCAACGACATTGTCTGGTACAACTTCTCCAACAACATTGTCTGGTACAACTTCTCCAACGACATTGTCCGGTACAACTTCTCCAACAACGTTGTCTGGTTCAGCTAATCCTATGTCTACAACATTGTCTGGAACAACTTCTCCAACACTTGACGAGTCTTATTCAACGAGACCATTCCGGCTTACTATGGGTGAGTTAATATAAAGTTAATTATTCTAACATTAGTTCTCACACAAGAGAGTGGAATTATAGAAAAGTATATCGCTTCCTGGCGCCTAATTTCCGACAAGGCCAAAGGCTGAGTTGGTATATGGCAGGGCTCAAATTCGGGGGAAATGCACAAGACCGACACTAATATAATCACAATTTTGAGGCCTGTATGGGATGCAGACGTGCTTTGTTTTTCATTTCCAGGAGTGCATGTGTGAAGCAAACTTGACATGCAGGAAACACAGTACGCAGTGATTGATTGGAACAGCTGTATCTTTTTGCGTGTAATTAGCTCCTTTTTTCTTCTTTTGCGTATCGGCCCAAAATTTCACGTGCATGGCAAAAATCCTGCAACATGAATTAATTTGTTGTGGGATTTTCAAACTATTAGAAATAATAAGCCAGACCAACAAATATATAAATTTAAATACAAATGACCCATTAATTGTCTTCTTTGCAGATGTCATTGTTCCCGAAGTCACAGACATCACGACTGATGATTTCATTTCTACTCTAGAGTTAAATCTAGCTCTTGCCTATACCGAGGGAAAGACTCGACGAGACGACAGAGAAGCCGAAATTCAGAATCTTCTTGACAAACTCAACCCTGATAATGACCCACTGCTTTATAGACGCAAGAAAAGAGCTATGACAGTCGATGGCAATACTGCCCAGGTAAAACATACTGCCGAGTTAAAGAATACTGCCCAGTTAAAGAATACTGTCCCAAAAGTCCCCCATTATTATAGAGAAAAAAAAAATGACGTTTCCCGAAACAGATATAAGCCAAACTCAAAACTGTGTTTTCTAACCCACCTTTTGATGTTGTCATCTTGTTAAATAATAATAATAACAACTGCATTTCTAAAGCACCTTCACCTCCAAAAGAAAGTCTCTAAGCGCTCAGAGGATCGAAAGAATAATTATGTATACGATGAATTGAACATAAATGTTTTGAGAAGAGTCTTGAAACTTCAGATAGTGGTAGCTTGTTTGATATGTAGAGGAAACTACGTTGAGATAGTGGTAGCTTGTTTGATATGTAGAGGAAACTACGTTGAGATAGTGGTAGCTTGTTTGATATGTAGAGGAAACTACGTTGAGATAGTGGTAGCTTGTTTGATATGTAGAGGAAACTACGTTGAGATAGTGGTAGCTTGTTTGATATGTAGAGGAAACTACGTTGAGATAGTGGTAGCTTGTTTGATGTGTAGAGGGAGATTGTTCCATAAATAAGGTGCAGCAACTTTAAAACAACAATGACCGTATGTTTTGGTGGGTGCAATATTAGGGATTACTGCATTGTGTAGCTGACCGGAGGTTTCTAGTAAGAATGTATGTTAACCCCCCTTTCCCCTCAACCCTTTTTTAGATTGTTGAGATCGCTCGGGACCCCACCTATGCAGTAAATGTTGTCATCGTATTTTACATTGCCGTGGAAAGTGGAAGTATACAAGCGACGGAGTCCAAAGCAATATTTGATGAATTAACGCTTACAGAGTTAACGTTTTATCTTGGAGTTGTGGTGGAGACAAATCCTATTGGTGAGTCATTCATTTCAAGTCTGGGATGAGTTCGAATTCCACCCGAATAATTTGCCTGTGATTTTTTTCACAGAACTTGGGAAAGTACTGACTAGTGCCGGTGCTAACACACATCGGTGTATATGGGTAAAATAAAAAAATGAATATTATTTATCCCTGATGCAAATTTAATGTTTGAACTGCCTCTAGCTACCGGGCAATCTTGGTAGTCTATAGTTGGTAAGACCATGCTCTAGAAATGCAAAGGTTGTCAATGTGAATCCCACTTGAGTAATATGCCTGTGATTTTTTCACAGAGCTGGGGAAAGTACTGAGTATACAGTGCTAACACACATCGGTACAATTTGTGTAGGGTAAAACTACAACTAATATTCTTTATCCCTGATCCAAATTTAACATCTAAATAAACCTTTCTTTTCTATACAGAAGTAATTCCGCCTGATGTTGTCATGACAACTCCTCCAGCTTCAGGGAGTAGCTATGTTTGGATCATCCTTCTAGTTATTGGTCTGAGTGGTTTCTTCTTTCTTGCATGTTGCTGTTGTTTCTGTATCTGTTGCCGTCATCCAGTGAAGACGTCTCGAGATGGTACGATGGACATGGATACATTAAAGATGCTACAACATCAACAGAAGGTGAGAAGAAACTCAGTCTGGAAGACATAATTGAACCATGCAAGAATATCTGAATGAGGGGGCTTTGATGTTGGGCCTTAAATTAACCCACTGCACCCAAAGCAATTGCTGTGTGTTGCCCCGTGCTTTTGATGTGGTGCCCTCTGCAAGGTTTCAATACAATTTAAAATTTGTCCTCGTAGAGGTGCCCCTTACCAAGTTGCTGTGCCCTTCAAGGGCAGAGTTCAAAGCATGCAAGTTGCTGTGCCCTTCAAGGGCAGAGTTCAAGGCATGCAAGTTGCTGTGCCCTTCAAGGGCAGAGTTCAAAGCATGCAAGTTGCTGTGCCCTTCAAGGGCAGAGTTCAAAGCATGCAAGTTGCTGTGCCCTTCAAGGGCAGAGTTCAAAGCATGCAAGTTGCTGTGCCCTTCAAGGGCAGAGTTCAAAGCATGCAAGTTGCTGTGCCCTTCAAGGGCAGAGTTCAAAGCATGCAAGTTGCTGTGCCCTTCAAGGGCAGAGTTCAAAGCATGCAAGTTGCTGTGCCCTTCAAGGGCAGAGTTCAAAGCATGCAAGTTGCTGTGCCCTTCAAGGGCAGAGTTCAAAGCATGCAAGTTGCTGTGCCCTTCAAGGGCAGAGTTCAAAGCATGCAAGTTGCTGTGCCCTTCAAGGGCAGAGTTCAAAGCATGCAAGTTGCTGTGCCCTTCAAGGGCAGAGTTCAAAGCATGCAAGTTGCTGTGCCCTTCAAGGGCAGAGTTCAAAGCATGCAAGTTGCTGTGCCCTTCAAGGGCAGAGTTCAAAGCATGCAAGTTGCTGTGCCCTTCAAGGGCAGAGTTCAAAGCATGCAAGTTGCTGTGCCCTTCAAGGGCAGAGTTCAAAGCATGCAAGTTGCTGTGCCCTTCAAGGGCAGAGTTCAAAGCATGCAAGTTGCTGTGCCCTTCAAGGGCAGAGTTCAAAGCAGGCAAGTTGCTGTGCCCTTCAAGGGCAGAGTTCAAAGCATGCAATGTCATATTCATTTTATTTACGCATTTTTGTTTTTATAGAAAGATTGCTCATGAAAGTTATGAAAGTTGGGGGAAAATTTAGAGTGTTTAAACTCACGTTAAAACCGTGTTAAAGGATTTGGGTACTTTTTCAAAATGTCCATAGATTTACATTAAACTTACAGGGTTTGAAGATAATGATAGTGGAAAGCTTCACTTCAAATCTTACTTACTGAGGTGCTGTAGTTTTTGAAAAATGAGTCAAACAATGTCATGAAAATACGTTTGTAAATGATTAAAATAATTTTCGTCTCATGAGACGAAAATTATTTTCATGACATTGTTTTAATCATTTCCCCAAAATTACAGCACCTCAGCACGTAGTATTTTCAGGGAAGCTTTCTACTATCATTATCTTCAAACTGTGTAAGTTTAGTGTAAACCTGTGGACATTGTGGTTTTTGTCCTACAAAAGTTACATAGACCCTTTAAATGTGATTCTATTTTCATTTCAGTATCCATATAAACCTTACAAGACACCAAACCAAACTCCAAGAGGTTTTGATGTTGCCAAGGAAACAGATACAAACAATGATGCAGCAGATGGATTGGAGGCTGGTGCTGGTAGTTCTGGAATGAAACTTCAGCACAGCAGTACAGCATCAGCATTAAGGGACCAGATGAGGGATACAAGGTACCAGACCAATATTAGAATAATTTCATCAAGTCAAATTGAACATTCTTTATCCCCGATGCAAATTTAACATCTATTAAATTGTTGCAGTCGGATTCCAACTGCCTCTAGCTACTGGGCAATCTCGTTGGTCTACTTGGTAGGACACTGCTCTAAAATTGCAAAGGTCGTACGTTCGAATCCAACCCGAGTAATATGCCTGTGAGTTTTTCTTTTAACAGAAATAGAGAAAGTACTGAGTATACAGTGCTTACACACATCGAAGTTAAGGGGTTAAACCAAAATGAATATTCTTTATCCCCGATGCATATTTGACATCTATTAAATCGTTGATTCTCGTTTCTCCTTTATTCAGGTTAGATATGGAGGCCCTATCCTCATCATCAGAATCCCTTTCTTCACCTGTCCATGGAGGACCAGTAGTACCCCCTCTACAGCTTCAAAATGTCCAGGATCAATCCCCAAAGAAATCAACTGAAGATGAGGAAGACGTTTTTCATAAGACTGTGTCATCGTTAGAGATGAGTAGTCGTTCCAGACCGAGCTCAAGGAATCATGGAGGGAGAGCTCAGCCGAGATTATTACCTCTAAGAACAAGGATGGTAAATACAGTCATCATTATTTATTTAGTTTATTTATTTTGATTACACATCCATCGGATGAGGAGGCTTAAGGCCCGGTCACACAGGCCCCGATAACGAGAACGAAAACGAGAACGATAAAAATGCACGCCCTCGATTGGTTGAATGGGCATGGGCGTATTCTGCGTGGAGCATTTCAACCAATCGAGGGCCTGCATTTTTATCGTTCTTGTTATCGTTCTCGTTATCGGGGCCTGTGTGACCGGGCCTTTAGGCTTTTTGAGAAAGAAATCAAGCATCTGAAAGCACACAACTTCATGCGTCAAGGGTGTTTTTCTTTCATTATTATCTCGCAACTTCAACGACCAATTGAGTTCACATTCTCACAGGTTTGTTATTTTATGCATGTGGTGAGATACACCAAGTAAACAATGATTCTAATAAATATATCTGTTCTATTTTTAGACTCAAGATGTTGACCAAAGGAGTGCAACATCTTCACCAAGATCACCCCTCACCACATCAAGTGAGTATGAACCATTCCGCTCATAATAGATGGATTGCAATACGCGTAATCAGACGCCATCTTTGATCAATTGTGCACGCTTCATTGGCTGAGAGTCGGCCGTAGTGCATACACATGTCCATTGTTTAACATCAAAGATGGCAGTCAATGACGCATATTGCAATCTGTATTTTGTATTCTATATTGCAATCCATCTTCTGTTTCTTTAGAGATGTCTTTGGAGTATTCTACTTCTTTTTGTTTCAATTTCTAGATTTTGTAGTTTTGTGTCACTTAGAAGTTTTAGGATGTTTTTAGGTTTGTGTTACTTAAATGCTATGTTTGTTTGTTTATTTGTTTGTCGGGTTGTTTGTTTATTAAGGTGTTTGTTGATTTTTGTCTTGTTTGATAGTAGGGTGTGCTTCTAAATTTTATTTTCTGATTTTTGGTTTTGGAAACAAAATTATTGTATATTGCTTTTAAATTGTGTAATGTTCCTATAGTGTATATATTTTGCTGTACTTTTATATCTTTATTGTAAATAAGTATTACAATTCAGCCTGCCGGCTACGTCAAGCAGCTTTAAATAAAAAAGTAATAATTCAATGTAGAACTGGGTTTGAACAAAGAACAATTGACTAGAGCAATATTTGAACCAAAACCTCCAGATAAACGTATCTGCGCTCTACCAACTGAGTTATCTAGCCTTATTTGGTGGTCTCCATATTAGTCAATTTTTTTTTTGGGGGTGTGCACATCAGTATTTGAAACACAGTTTATAGATTGGTACATGACATTTGACTCTTTTGTTATATTTGATTTGTTAAAGGGGAAGGAGCAGAATTAAAGCGACTCTACCAAGCAGCCCAGAATGAAATTTCACAAATCTTGAATCCTGACGCAACTTCCAACCCACCAGACTTGATTTATATTTCACCGGACAAACGGAGATCGTAAGTTGAATGTTTTGTGGGCCCTGTTTTTGAGTTTATGTGTATTCAGTTCGCGTTAACACCATGTGTACATATCTTCTTAACTTGCCCCAACTTCATTAATACTGTAAATGCACAAACTTGCTAAGCACAGAATAATATTGCTTAGCAGAAACAGCTTACCAGCAGAAATTACATTAAGTATTCCTTAATGTGGATGGTGCTTCCCACTCAATTTTCGGCTTAGCAAATAAAGTTTTCAAGCAGTATTTTCTGCTGTACAGCTGTATGAAATTAGACTCTGTGTAGAGTTTTTCTTTGAGAAATTGTCTGCTATTAGTTCTTCTACTGCACAGTAGTTTCAGAATTTGGGAGACTTCTCAGTTCTGAAAAAAACTATCCTGCTTATTAAATTCTACCCAGTGGAAAGGTAGAAAAGCGGCGGGGACTTCTACCTTCGCTTAGTGTATTGAGGGAACGTATCATGATTGACTTTTGTGTCTGGAATCTTTTGATGAAATCCCTACCCCCTTAAAAATTATGTGAGTTTCTCGAGTTCAGTTGGGTTTACTCTCATTTTTCTATTTCAGAAAGAAAGGAAAATCCAGTAAGAGAAAACGTGTTGAGAAGGAGACTAAGTTTGATAGCGAGGAGAGAGGTCAAATCTTGCCTGATACACATTATGCCAGGAGGTCAACCAAGCAGCAGGTATGTAGTCTTCATTTCAGCAGTCTGTATTCTTAAAGGTAGCCCTTTCAAACATTACATCAGTTTATCTGAACTTAGCTCACTTCACAAAATCGGCACAAAACATAAACTGAATGAAGGGGACTTGTCACAAATGTATCAAGAAATAACTTTTTTTATTTAAGCAAAATATATGTTGTGCTTACTAAATAACAGCAATATAATATTATTTCATGTAATTTATACAATTTATGAATGTACATTTTCCTCATTCTATTTTTGTAATCATGTGTGACATAATGTCACGGTGCTCTTCCCCAAATATTGTGAAATATCAAACAAGAAGGGAGACTGCACCCCATTAATTAACCCAACCTCATTTATTGACCACGCCCTGGTCATTAACCCCATTATTGACCCAGCCTTGAGAATTGTATTAAGTAAGGCTCGATGCATTTTTTAAAGATCATCTTCTCATGCGATAGTAAAGATTTAGTGTCAGAGGTCGCAACCGAGGTCGCAACCGAGGTCGCATCCTCTGCCTCGAGAAAGATGAGATGAAAGAGATATTTATTTACAAAAATAGAGTTTTATTTGGATGGACTTAGGGAGCTATAAATGGACATGATACAAAACTATGAATATTGATGACTCTAATGTACAGAGTAAATGAAAGGAATCTTAATGGTAAGATGACAAGGTACATAGATAACTGAGCTTATTAGGTACAGGTGCATGTGTTTTATATTTAAACTACTGAATGTTGTGTACTGCACTGGCTACGATCCAATTTAGCTAAGCTGCTTTAAGAAGAAATTATTGCTTCAATATTTTTCTGTTAAGCAAAAATAAGCATGTTACCAGTCACAGATTGTATATGTGTGGTTGTATTTTGGCTGGTAATATTATTCTAGTAAGCACCTTTTGGTTAAGCTTAGGCTCCTTGTTGTGCTTTAAAGGCAGTGGACAGTATTGGTAATTACTCAAAATAATTATTATCATAAAACCTTTCTTAATTCTGAGTAATGGGGAGAGGTTGATAGTATAAACAGCTCCCTCTGAAGTGACGTAGTTTTCGAGAAAGAAGTGATTTTCCACAAATTTGATTTCAAGACCTCACTTTTTAGTCTTGAAATCAAGCATCAGAAAGCACACAACCTCGTGTGACAAGGGTGTTTTTTTCTTTCATTATTATATTGCAACTTCAACGACCGATTGAGCTCAAATTTTCACAGGTTTTTTATTTTGTGCATAATACATGTAATATGTTGAGATACACCAACTGTGAAGACTAGTCTTTGACAATTACCAATAGTGTCCACTGCCTTTAAGCTGTAGGCTCCTTGTGCTTTAAAGCAGCTGTTTCAATATGGCCCCATGGCAAGCCACTGCTTACCACTTAATTGAAAACTCATCTTAAAGGCACTGGATATGTGTGGTTATTACTCAAAAAATATATTAGCATAAAAACTTACTTGATAACAAGCATCGGAGAGAGCTGTTGATAGTATGAAATGTTGAGGGAAACTTCTCCCTTTTCACTGTCATTTTTTTCCATTTGTAATTTCATGCATATTGGGATACTCTTAAGTGAGAATACTGCTCTTAGCCAGTCTTGTTATAATAACATGCTTTTATATTGATGAATAGTTTCTGGTTATATTCGTTTAAAATCAAAGTGAATTGGAACACAACAGTTGGCCTTGAAAGTTTAAATAGTATCAATCAGACGTAACCGGAGAGGCATGAAGGATAAAATAAAGTCCTCAGCCAGTCTTGGCAACAACTTGCTTATTGATGAATAGTTTCTGGTTATATTTGTGTAAGACCAAAGTGAACTGGAACACAACGGTTGGCCTTGAACGTTTAGATAGTCTCAATACATATCAGACATAACCAGAGCACTTGAAGGATAAACCATACAAAAATGAAGTCGTAGCCAGTCTTGATATAAGAACATGCTTTTATGTTGATGAAAAGTTTCTGGTAATATTTGTGTAAGACCAAAGTGAATCGAAACAACGGCCGGTTGGCCTTGAAAGTTCAAATATTCTCAATACATATCCGACATAACTGGAGAGGCTTGCAGAATAACCATAACCTCTTCAACATCATTCTCATACGGTTTAGAGTCATTCTTTGCTTCTGTGTTCTGCACCGTCTCTAAGATGGTCTGCAAGGCTCCTCTGCAGTTAGTATCGCTAAGCAACTGCCTCCTCTTGCATAAATCAGTCATAAGTTGCCCGAGCATCATCACCAGTAAAGCCAGGTCGTGTTTGTCCAAGTTGGAATCGCGAGATAACTTGAGTAAGTTATCATGGACTTCGTGGTGGGTTCCACTTCTGAAGAACATGTAGAAGTCGTTGGCGCGAGTGTCAAGAATATCTTGTTGGTTATTGCTGCTGGTCTCCATCTTTGGTAGTGTGTCTCCGAAGATGTTGAATTCAAACCGTCTTGTTTGTCAGCAACGGTTGGGTAGCTGCAATTACTGAGTTCAAACAGGTGTGTTTATCGCCAATGGTTTGGTGACTGAGATCGCTGAATTATAACTGTCTTGTTTATCGGCAACGGTCAGAGATGCAGACAGTCGTGTTTTTCCTGTGATGGTAGTCAGCAAATGATGTTCAAACTCTTGTTTTGGTGACGTCTTAAAGAAATCTGTAATTGAAAAAAGTGAAAAGTATATAAAATATATAAAATTGAATGCGAGAAATAGAAATAGCTGATGTAAGTTTCTTATCACGACAGGACCTGTGGAAATGCAAAGATAAAGTAAACAGCCTGACGTTATTTCTGTGATGGTAGTTGGCAAATGATGTTCAAACTCTTGTTTTGATGAGGTCTGGAGAGAGAAAGTGAACATTTTTTTATGAGACCGATTTTGGAAATAGAGTGAGCTGCTTACCAACCAACAGGACCTGTTGAAATGCAAAGAGATAGTTAGCGGCCTGACGCTGTGACCCTAGCTGAGTCTCTCTTGAAGTCTGAATGACCACTCAACCCACATAACCAAGTACAGTCGACTCTTGGTATAACAAGGTTGCTTGGACTGGTCAAAGACCTCTTTATAACATGAACATTGTTATAAGAGGGCAGCTAAACCAAGGAACACAAAGTAGAAATGAGATTTGAGACTTCAGAATGTACTCTTTATAAGCAGAACCTCTTCTTAACAGTGTTTTTTATAAGGAGGCTATACACTGGTTTAACCATGGAGGAAGAAACATTGTTAAACAGAAGCAGTCAAGTAGAAAGAGATGAAAAGAGAAGGGTGCAGAAAGCACTTTAGAGAAAGATGGAGAAAGCAAGGGATGAACAATAGAGGACAGAGGGTGTGGGGGTAGGGGGTTTGACATCAAGAACAAAAGACAAAATCAAAGATAGATGGTTGGGGCACAAAGCACTTCCAGAAAGCAAGTGATGAACAGTGAGGGAGAGAGGGTTTGGGGACTGGGGTTTGATTACAAGAGGTTGGAAACACAAAAGACAAAGTCAAAGGTGGGTGGAAGGGAGAACAAATGATTGATTAGTGAATGAGACTCAGTGGAAGAAAGCAGAAAGAAAAGATAAGTTGTCTTATAATCCCCTTCTAGGAAATTTAGAACATGGGGTTGAATGGTCTTAAAGGCATTGACACTGTTGGTAGTTACTCAAAATAATTATTAGCATAAATCCTTACTTGGTTACGAGTAATTGGGAGAGGTTGATAGTAAGAAAACATTGTGAGAAACAACTCCCTCTGAAGTAACAGAGTTTTTGAAAAAGAAGAGATTGTCCATGCATTTGATTTTGAGTCCTCAGAATTAGATTTTGAGGTCTCGTAATCAAGCATCTGAAAGCACACAACATCGTGTGACAAGGTGTTTTTTCTTTCATTATTATCTCGCAACTTTGATGACCAACTCGGCTCAAATTTTCACAGGTTGTTTATTTTATGCATATGTTGAGATACACCAAGTGAGAAGACTGTCCTTTGACAATAACCAATTGTGTCCAGTATCTTTAAATGTACTTTATCCACAGCTTCTCCTCAATAAGTATCTAGTCAGTAAATAAAGGTTTGCGTTGACTCCTTGTAAATAACCTTGGTGTGAGTAGTGGTGGCTCTGAGAAGAGCTGGTTCGTACTGCTCCACGTTACGATCAGCGTGCTCTGATCAGCTTCCGGAGAATGCTGGACTGTGCTGTGTGTATGATCTTTTTGTAGCGTTGTTTGGCAAGAGTATCAGGGCCCAGCAGAAAATATTGCTTAACAATTGTCTGCTACGCAGAAATTGGCAGGTTACCTATCACAATTTGTACATGTGACATAGTAGCTTGGCTGGTAACCTTATTCTGGTAAGCATAATGTTGTTGTGCTTAGCTACTTTTTGTGTTTCAAGCAGCTCTATGAATTTTGGCCTATGTTATAAACCCATACTATGTGAAGTTATTCATGCAAGTTGAAAATACATGCAATGGTCGTACCTACCTTTATTATATGCCACGTCACACTGGTATTAATGATGCACACATTTAAACGGCAACAATCTGAAAATTCTACTCCGCGGTAGTAGAATAGCAAGACAGTTCTCCAAATAACAAAATCTACCTGGCAAGTAGATGGTGTTACTACAAACCAAATATATGTTGATACCTCACCATGCAACGCCTCAAATCCTACTGACAAATTTGTCATCAGTTTCCATAATGCACTATTCCAGCATAGAGCTAAAGACCAGACCAGACAGCTTGCCTTTGATGTTTGAATTATTCATAATATGTAAATTAGATGTCAGAATATTAAGCACATGAATCAATTCATCATAGCACCAGATGGAAGTCTCCACATTATAAATCGTACTATTTTGTAATTGATGCACATTAGCCTTTTGGTTGGCAACTAGTTTGCAACATCCGATGATATTTTCACAATAAGTGGATGCCATGGGACTTATTTTTAATTTGGTCCACCCATTTAACCTAACCTTCCAAAATAGCGACAGCCTCATCTATGTATAATAGAGCGACCTTGCAATGATGTTTTATCTAGTTGAATGGGTTTGGTCAAGGCTGTGTATAAATCCAATAAGAAGTTTGTATTAGTAGAACAACAACCCCGTAAAAGGCTAGGTTTGGTAGTGGTTTAGGTCAACCTGAATGCAGTATTGGGGGTGTGTCTAAATCAACTGAATGGTGTTGTTTGTTGGTAGGCATGTTATACAACGTCCTGGTAGGCAATTATGCGCCAAAGCTTGAAGCAGTTCTCTAATACGTCACAGCTCTAGTAGCAAGACAGTTCTCTAATGAACAAACCCTACCTGGCAAGTAGATACACACATAGTAATACAGCAAACCAAATATATATTGATACCTCACCATGCAATGCCTTAAATCCCAGAGTCAAAGCTCAGCTGTAAAAAATTGTATGTAGTGTACACGAACCCTTTATTGTTGTGGTATATATATATACAAGGTTGACTGGGTTTTATGAAGGGCGTCCAAGGCTGCGTATTACATGTACCCAGCAAAAATGTGCAAGGCCAGGTGTTGTTGATGCTTATTGGTCGTTTCCATGGACCATGCTAAATGGTTTGTTGGGGTGTTTGTTTGTTTGTTTGTAAAGATGGTTTCCCTGTCAAGGAAACTCAGCAAACTCCCAGAAGGGGATATAGCCTACAAGCCAAGCTGGCAATAACCAATCTCTCTTTCATACAAACATTGGTTGAACGTCTATGATTATGAATTGCACACCAATCAAGAAATTGTGAGCCAGTAACTAGAGGACCATTCTTTTATTCTACATGTAGTAGTTTTGAAATCAGCGGTTTGCTTGGGAGGATTTGAATGCACAAACTTGGAATTGAGAGTCATGCAGTCTAGATATTAAAGTTGAACAAACAAATGTTAATGGCTCGAAGTTTCGAACCAAGCCGAGTATTTCTCAAAGGCTAATGACAACACAACAAACCTGAACAGGTAACTCAATTGGTTTATATTGATATATAGGTAACTAAAGTGTAACATGAATGGAGAGAGAGAGTCGTGGGATAAGCACATGTGAAAAAGCAAGGGGGTAAACAATGAATATGGAGACAAAAGGGGGTGGGGTGGAGGGAAGGGGGCTGGTTTAACCACAAGAGGATGGGAACATGAAGGACAGTATCAAGGGTGGGAAGAGGGGAAAAGGTAATTAATTACAAATTAGGCAGACTGAAAAGGGTTATTACTCCCTTCCTTCTTGGAGGTTCCATGTTTAGACCATGGGGTTGAATAATCTGAAGGCGCCTAATCCACAGATTCTCCCTACTCAACTTGGCGATTACCTAGTGCCTCATCATCTTTCCCTTGGTCAATGTCAGAAATTAAAGTTCTTAAAATAGCAATCAAATCGAGAAAGAGCTTATTTAATCATTGATTGGTTGATAATTGTGTGAGGATGTTCCTTGCCCTTGGTATTAAACCGCTTTAATAATAATAATAATAATAATAATAATAATAGCTAATTCTTATATAGCGCATTTCATAACTGAAAGAAATACCAATGCGCTTAACAAAAAAAAAAAGGCAAACAATAAAGCAACCAATAACAAAAAATACGCTAACAAAATGCAAACGAAAGGATTAAACTGAACAGAAGGCAATAGAAAACAAATGGGATTTGAGCAGAGTTTTGAATTTTGCTGATGATAAACAAATAATGATAAACATATATATGATAAACAAATATGATAAACAAATATTTGATAAACAAATAATGAACTTTGCTCTGCACGATAGTAGACCTCAGTCTATAGATGGTTGACATGCATTTTGTCCTATTTATTGCGATTGGGTTTTAATCATTAACGTCTCAAGTATTTACTTCAGCTGGGTTTTTTTTTCAGAGGAAAAAACCCCAAATAGAACAGTCTATTTTACCATGGCACAGAGCCAATCATTATAAGAAGTGAAACGTTTTTATGATGTTGGTATTATGAACCCAAACAAACGTGACAAATTTATCTGATAAAAAAACCCCCAAAGCTGGTTTAAAGCCATTATACACTTTCGGTAAACAGTATTGTCCAAGTCCCACACTTCCTGTATCACAACTTATATATAAAATAACAATCCTGTGGAAATTTAGGCTCAATCGGACATCGGAGTCGGGAGAAAATAACGGGAAACCCCACTCCTGTTTTCGCGCATTTCGCTGTGTCATGACATGTGTTTATAACAAATCCGTAATTCTCGCTAACGAGAATTTATATTGTTTTACCGTTTTCTCAAAAAGTAAAGCATTTCATGGACTAATATTTCAAGAGAAGTCTTTCACCATTACCTTCTGTAAACCCTGTAAATTATTTGTAAATCTGTGAACTTTTTTTTTTTTTCTGTACCGAAAGGGTCCAATGGCTTTAACAGTTATTTATGTTCTTGAGCATTTGTTGAATCAGGCCTGGAATTCACGCATGCCCTGGTGGCCATAGTCTCTGTTGCCCCCGGTCTTGGCCTTGGTGCTCCTTCAAATGTTTCTCATTGACTTTCCAACTATTGAAATTTCAGGTTTGTTGAATCATCCTCATTATAAGACAATGAGCATCTTGTGAGTTTCGTAAGACCAACATGACCAAATGGGAATTTGATGATGTGATGATAAATGTTACATGTTTCATGAATATTCAAATATTTCATGACTCATTTGCATAGGATGTAGGCTACCAGGGTCAGATAACTTGAATCATGAATTAAATGAATATCGAGCTGCAACTTTAACACAAAACCATAAAAAGTTCCTTCCGCGCACTGAATCTGAAAGTCAATAAATGTTCAGGATATAATAACCACATTACACAAGTTTTGAATTGAGGCTGCAGCATTCCATGGCATCTCCAGGCAGGCAAGATACTGCTTTATACTGCAAGATACACTTTGGTCACAAAGAGAAAGTGTACTGTATACAATAATCATATAAACAAGTTTGTATCCATACAGAAAAGACACAAGTGTCACAACCAGGACTCTAACTGCTGATCAGAAACACCAGGGGCCAATTTCATAGAGCTGCTAAGCACACAAATTTGCTTAGCATGAAATTTCTTCCTTGATAAACACAGGATTACCAACAAAATGTCCATTTGTTGCATATTGTTTGTTCTGCTATCCAGCTGTTGTTTGCTTATCCTGAAAATCGTATGGAAATTTGGTTGGCATTCATGTTTTTATCAAGGAAGAAATTTCATGCTAAGCAAATTGTTTGTGCTTAGCAGAGCCTCTATGAAATTGGGCTCAGCCACGTCCCTTTAAGATAATAATATACAAACATGCAGCCATATAAACAAACAATCTTAATGTGCAAAGTGACAAACTGACTTACTATGATAGTGTGGAAGTTGTTCCCAGATCAGAAGAAATACAGCACAGAGTTGTTGATCAAAGCTCTCCTTCATCCAACAATGCTGTGTGTTGCGTTCGTACTTGTATTTAAAGCCCACTATTTCACATTGTCGTTAAAAACCCACTCAGCATTATTGTGATTGAGCAATACTCTTGCATCCAAATATGGACATTGTCAATCCTTATTTGGACTTTGTTGTGATCTGTGGAATATTCTTAGCTGTGAGTAGTAAATGGATTTCTCATTGGGGAAACCCCCTCATTGCATCAGTTTGTTTAGATGTCCAAGGGACTAGGTCTAGTTGAGCAATATCCTACTGTATACCATAAAGATACAGTCTAAAGCCCTTTTCACACAACAGTTATTTTAGCAGGGTTCCCTTGTTTAATTCTAGCATGGTTGTAAAAATTGACAATGCACTTCTTGTGAAAGGACAATGTTTGGACTGTCTCTTGGTCCCTAGTGAAATCTCTCGCCTTGGTGCCCTTACCCTTTCAAAACAAACCAAAGCATACATTTTTGCTCTGTGTGCCCATGGTACAAAGTATAGTGGAGGCCTTTGAAATAACACATGGACCGTATATCATGGTTGTCCTTCCACACGAGGTACTCTTCTCAACCTTGTTAAGTTTATGCAAGGTACCCTTGCTAAATTGCTGCCGTGTGAAAAGGGTTATAGATTGGTAAATCGTCGAAAATTCCATGACCATACAAATTTACTTGGTGAGAAACACGATGGTATCAACTATTTTTGAAAAGTACATGGTTTGGTGAAATGTTTGACAAAGAGAAATGATTCATGCTTTTGAATCTTGTCTCAATATTTCTGAGAGTTTGCCCCCCTTTGGGAATGCTGTGGCCAGAGATGCGGTTGTAACGTTCTATCCAGACTCACACAAACCAAGATAATAACTGTTTTAAACCCAATTTAAAAGGTTTTCATTTTCATACAATAATATTAATAACACCGTTTTTATATGATTATACTCTTCCTAAAAAGCAATGTTGTTCTCCCTTTAAAATTCAAGTACATTATCAACTATAAGTATTGCATGGGGTTGACAGTTCATGCGAGTTTTATTCTCCTCTTGCAAAATAACTTCATGGTCTGTGACTGTAGACATCATTCATATGACACGACTATGGATTTCCCTAATGAGCAAGAAAGAACTCGTAATGTTCACTGATGATCCATCAATGCTAATGTGAGCCAACGTCATTGAGGTTGACCCATTATTATTAGCCTCACATTAATTGCAGACAATAGACTGTGCAAGTCTCGCGCGCACCGGAGCGAGAAAACACGACAACTGAAGAACTTAATTTTTTTATGAATCAAATCTTTGCTTTAATTTTTTCTTAATGCCGAATCTGAACAAAAAAAATACCCATAAGAGCTTGTTTAAATTAGTATAGCTTTTTAACCAAATACACAATTATCGGTTAAAGTCTATGTATAGACAAAAGTAAAACTCTGGGACAAGGATGTTTGTTTGATCTGAAATGTTTTGAAACCCCTTTTGTAAATCTACGCCCGAATGTGAAACTACTGAAAGCTGGTTTATATGCGGACGCACGATGGTCGCAATGGCGTTAGATAAACACGTGACGCATTTTAAAGAGGAAGCCGACGCCTAAGCGACCAATGAAAAGGCTTTCCACCCAGCGCGGCCAAAACAAGCGTCTGCGTAAGTTTCGAGATCGGAGATGGGCAAAAATTCTTAATTTTTTACAAGTAACCTGACCTGAGGTCAAGTTTAAATATCGGTTTTTCTTCGTTATTTTGTTGACTTTATTTTTACTTTTATATATGTTGTTAATTAGTATTACATTTTTAACAACATATGTCATTTTTATGGTCATAAACTATATTAAACTAAAGTAATGGACGAAACAAAATCTCCCCAACGTAAAACTCCATAAGGTTGGGACCACAATGGTCCCGGAAGTTCAAATCTGCGCGAGACTTGCACAGTCTATTACTTTATGAAGTACACAGGCCTGGTACTTCATGTCGGGCAACGAAGGTGATTGCCTCCATGCCCCCTGGTCATTGCCTTAGTGCCCTTGAAATGCTCCAGTAGAAATTTAAAATGTCCTCATAGGGTAACCTTTACCAAGGAGAAAAGGCCTTGGTGCCCTTTCAAAATGAAGCATATAGGCCTGAGTACACACACAGTTTCTCGTGTGACCATGGTAACAAAGTATAATGCAGGCCTTTGAAATAACACAAATTGACATTTTCCTCGTAGAATGTCCCCTTATTACCATAATACCAGAGGGAAATTGCTGTGCCTCTTCAACAGTGAAGTTCAAGGCCTGACCAGGGGCCAATTTGCTTTTAAAAGCATGAAAACAGCTCGCTTATTTTTCGCATGTTACTGGCAAAAATTTCATGCCATATACATTGCTTGTGACTAGTATTTAGCTGTTGTTTACTTAGCATAACAATTAAGTGGAGTCTTGGCCAGTAATCTGATTTTACTAAGCAAGGATTTTTTTGCTTTTAAGCAAACATTTTTGAAACTCTATGAAATTGGGCCATGGACTCAAACCATAATACTGTCAGGTTGTTTTTTGAGGTATGGCGGGCACTATAGGGGTGCTTGCTGTTTGGTTTGGGTGTATACAAACAAATTTACCCAAAGCTAGTGCCATATGAGTGTGTTCATGGTTCACCGTATCTCCATTGACTTATAAAGCAAGCTTACATAAGGGTTATTGCACATACTTTTTCTGTGCTTTGCACTATTTCCTAAACATAAAATACAAGTATGCGACCGTTTAAATGAAAACAGTACAACAAAACTACAAACTCAAATATCAAATAGTACCTTTGGCACGTAGCAAACATTCAAACTGCAGCCGAAATAAACATTGATGGTATCTATAGAGCAGACTACCTTTGTCTGCTGCAACTGTTGACGTGACATTTAAAGACCTTGAAAAATGTTATGTTGGCAGGGAGTGCACTTTGAACTTGAGCTGAACAGTGGTTGTCATAGCTATGTCATGAAAATGCTATATTGGCAGAGAGTGCACTTTGAACTTGAGCTTCTGGTTACTTATTGGAACAGTGGTTGTAAGGCTAGTTACTTGTTGGAACAATGGTTGTCAGGCTAGTTACTTGTTGGAACAGTGGTTGTCAGGCTAGTTACTTGTTGGAACAATGGTTGTCATGCCAGTTATTTATTGGAGTTATGGTTGGTAGGATAGTTACTTATTGGAACAATGGTTGTCATTCCAGTTACTTATTGGAACAGTGGTTGCCATGCTAGTTACTTATTGGAACAGTGGTTGTCATTCCAGTTACTTATTGGAACAGTGGTTGCCATGCTAGTTACTTATTGGAACATTGGAATTGTCATGCCCGTTACATTTGAATGACCTAAATTCAACAGTGTACACTGCCTTGGTCTCTAGTGCAATATTGAACTGTTATTGTTGACTACAGCTGTTGGGTTAGTTCTAGAGACAGGATGTAATGCAACAATGCACCACTTGGTTTAAGTTTATTCAATATTGGATTTAATTGATTCTTCTTTTGTGAACTAATTAATCTCATTAGGCCGTGGAGGTTGCATTATTTGGATTAATAGCAAAGTGTGAATGTTGGTCAAATTAAAGTAACAATACTTGAGAAAACTGTCACAATCCTTGAGAACATTGTCACAACCCTTGAGAAAACTGTCACAATCCTTGAGAACATTGTCACAACCCTTGAGAGTTAAATGCATATTTTTTGTTGATACCAACAAAAACTTACAAACATAGCAAACTTATGTCCCCCGTGTGAACTGTGTTTAAAATCAAGTATTTGGAATGTGGAATTTTTAGCCATTTTATGATTGGTTTAAGTTGACTTTTATTTAAACAAGTTTGTAAAAAATGTTGAAAGAAATATGGAAAGAAATATGTATAGGTAAAAACTAAATGAATAAGATCACTGATGTTGTTTTTATTTACCGTGTTTATATTTAGATGACATCATCAAAGCGTCATCCAGAAGCATTAAACGAAGCTAGAAGGAGAGTTCATCATCTGATAGATGAAGCCTTTTCATTGGTCGGTTTATCTAAGAACGCCGTCTCACCCTTAGCAACAGATGAAGCGACATCAACAGCAGACGATAAGGTAGGAAGTAGTAGTCAGGCCTTGTGTTTATTACTTCAGTTTATTTAAAGGACTCAAACTTGTGGGGGGGGGGTGGGGGGATCCACCAAACTGCAGGGTATTGAGACCTCAAATGTTTATTAATAAAGTAATTTTAAAGGCTCCAACTTGGGAGAGGAGGGGGGGTCCACAAAAAATAGCTACATGTTATAGAAGATAACATAAGAAGATCTCATAAATGTGTCTTTAAGCCTATGTGTAGATTCGTAAAATCAATTGAAATGCCATTTTATCCGAGTCGTCATCATGTAAACATAACTTGTTTCAGTTCAATATATTGCAGAGTGAAGTAATGTTATCCAAAAAACCAAACCCATCTAGACTCGTCTGATCATGAGTTTACTGCCCTGACCCAGAAGTCATTGCCCTAAGGCCAGTCGTACCGTGTACAATTTGAGCTCTGATTGTGATAGGAATGAAGGGCTTCTGAATGAATGTTCCTATGGATCCAAACAACAATACAATGTATGCCTGCTTATAATATTTTCATGCTTTGTTCTTTTCAGCTATTTGTGATGAATAAAGATGCAGCATTGGGCGGAGGTTCACACTCAACATTGTAAGTATATGTCTCAAGCTGTCACAAACCCAGTGTCCCTTCTTCTTAGTAGATCAACATAGGTTAGGTAACCTCAACCTCTTTGAGCTTGACCTTGCATTAAAGGCTCCCAGAGGATAAGCTTACTGGCTGGAATCTCAGGGTGGCGATAGCAAACTTCACTCTTCTTGCGCAGACGTTGGCTCTTAGCTTGGGGAACTTTGGTTCTTAGCTTGGAGATAGAGATCTGAGTTGGATATATGTGTTCTTCAGGAAAAAAAGTGAATGCTGAAGCAGATTGAGTGTCACTGAGTGACGGATATGTGCGCTATATTATAAGAAGCCACTATTATTGGGTGCGTTTGATTAGCTTACGAGTTGTTTGATTAGCCATCATGTGATACTCGTGCCCCGGTGGTGGCCCTCGGTGTCAGCCTTTGCAGACCCAGCTCTAGAGCGGGTCTCTGGTGGCTACCACTAGTGTAAGCCCCCGGTACACACAGGGAAGCTAATCAAATGCATTCAGTATTATTATTTTATTGAAGTCAAATTTAAATTTTGTTACTCTTAAATTTCAGGAGAGACAGCAGGACGTTCATCACGGAACATGAAGACAGAAAACAACCCAAGAAGAAGGAGGAGGAGGTTGCTGATGGAGGAACTCGTGTCCTTGTAGTACCAGTAACTCATATACCTGATAAGACGTCTGATGTTGTATGGAATCCGTATCATGCAGAGGATGAGCTTAATCAACTTCAACAATCACAGCAGCTAGTAAGGATTCTAATTCTTCAGTTATTATATTATTGATGGTTTATTAAAATTGAACTTGCAGCCAATGGCTAAATTGCGTCAATATATACATGCTATACAGTAAAACATTGGGGAATGCACAAAAGACGAATTGCAACATGTGTCATCGGCCACCATCCTTGATGAATGTGTACGCGTGAAGAGCCATCACAGGCCGAGAGTCGTGCGTAGCACGTACACACTTTGAAATCCATTGTTACATCAAAGATGGCGGCCAACGACGCGCATCGCAATCCGTCTATATATTAAAAAGGAAATGTTTAACCGACCGCAACAACACACAAGAACAACAACAAAAACATTAAAATACCGGAGAACTCTACATACATGCAAGAAATTTAAATAACATTAATCCACTGCTTATCCACTCCATTTGAATAACATGAGTCCACTGCTGTTCAAAGTTTCAATCAAGCAACTTTTCAGTGCTGGTCATTATTATGCGGTTATTCTTTATTTGTGCATTACATCAGGCCTCAAGTTGACTCATCCACAGCAACTGTCATGGTGTCATCAGGCCTCAAGTTGATTCATCCACAGCAATTGTCATGGTGTCCTGTGCTTTTGCTGTAGTGACTTTTGCAAAGTTCAAATAGAAATTCTAATTGATATCTTAGAAGTGCCCATTACCAGCGGAAAATTGCTGTTCCCCTAAAAGAGTAACGTTCAAGGCCTGTAACTTGAACATAATCTTTGAACATATATTAAAGAGATGATAAATTGAGGGCACATTTGGTTTTGAACATAACGTTTGTGTCACTCTGTTGTTTTTTGCATGCGCCTTTATCGGTTTCAAGAGATGTGTGCATTTACAAGTCCATATTATTATTGGTTTTTTGCATGCGCCTTTATCGGTTTCAAGAGATGTGTGCATTTACAAGTCCATATTATTATTGGTATTATTTTTATGTGTTAGGTTTACCATGGTATTTCTTGAAGTGGTTGAAGACTTTGTTAAATTTCAAAATATCAAAAAACAGCAGGGGGTCCGATAATTGATGATGGTCCTATCCGGTTATGATTTCCATCTTGCTTCTCCTGGTGCACAAGTCTTCATCTAGCTTCAAGCCTAATGCTATCAATAATCATTCTTAATATTGGAATTGTGTTTCGTGTATTTTTCAGACCTCATCGGTTGCTGGCAGAGTGGATAGGAAACCCCAACCCGATGAAGCACGTCATCTACATATGCCTGATCCAGTAAGTGTCACAACACACACTCCTGAACCATGGATGAAAAGACTGACGAGAAAGACTGACCAAGAACAAACACTAAACCAAAGAACAACGTCCGATGGACGCAACATTGAGCCATTCATGGAGCAAAGCTCTAGACGACACGTACCCGATCTGGACACGTCTCAAGTTGATGATCCATATCTGGATCCCTACCTTAAGAAGAGTTCTCATAACGATTTGACCGCGAGTCATAACTTACTTGAGTATCCTAACGCTGCTTCGGAGGAAGACCCTTATACGATGAGAATGTCCAGAGATAAGAAAGATGCTGTGGCGTCAGACCCAGATCCTAAACAAGGTGATATGTTATCAACCATCGCAATGGAGCGTAGAGTTGGTAAACCGATTAAGGATGGGTATGATGAGATTGATGTGTCAAGAGGGGCAGAGTCAACTAATCTAGTAGCTGCAATAAGAGATGAGTTAATACGATTAGCTAAGAAGACTGATCACTCATAAATCAAGAGGGGCAAAGTCGACTAATCTAGTAGCGGCAATAAGAGATGAGTTAATACGATTAGCTAAGAAGACTGATCACTCTTAAATCAAGAGGGGCAGAGTCGACTAATCTAGTAGCTGCAATAAGAGATGAGTTAATACGATTAGCTAAGAAGACTGATCACTCTTAAATCAAGAGGGGCAGAGTCGACTAATCTAGTAGCGGCAATAAGAGATGAGTTAATACGATTAGCTAAGAAGACTGATCACTCTTAAATCAAGAGGGGCAGAGTCGACTAATCTATTAGCTGCAATAAGAGATGAGTTAATACAATTAGCTAAGAAGACTGATCACTCATAAATCAAGAGGGGTAGAGTCGACTAATCTAGTAGCTGCAATAAGAGATGAGTTAATACGATTAGCTAAGAAGACTGATCACTCTTAAATCTTATACAAGTAATGATTGTTTATGAGTGCAATGGTTCGAATATGTTCATGAGTTGAAAGATGGAATGTTCTGTTCAACAAGGCGGAGCCGAGTTGAAAGGAACATTCCATCGTTCTTTTAGGATGCCTTGCCGACTCAATAACTCAGATTGAGACAATTTAGATTCAGATGTTGGTATTTGGACATTACTTCTGATTGAATTGCATGATTGTAAATAATTGCCGTTGTTTGGTTTGTCACCTTGCCATGTGAATAGACTTGATGTTTTTTAAATGAAGAATTTACAGTAGTCCCACAGTTTTAGTTTTAACTGTACTGTGAATAATTTATATGCAAATTATAAATAACCTTTTTCATTCTTTTAAAGGTACTGGACACTATTGGTAATTGCTCAAAACAATACTTATAAACACTAAAGCTGAACAGACCCAAAGCGCAGGTTAAAATGTGAAACTTGCATCTCTTCTTGAGGGTTTAAATGAAGTCAAATGAACACAGAATGTAATCTTTAGCTTATTGGACCAACCTTAATTTGTGAGAAGCATGGACTATTCAAATTTATATTCAATTTATGAGTCAATTTTCAGATTCTTTATTTCTACTGTTTTCAATTTAAGTGTGCTTTTGAACTTGAAATTTATTGCTGCAATTACAAAAATTATCTTCTTTACAAAATTATAAGTTTAATATCTTTGTGTTGTTTTTTTTAGAGTTAACACTCTTTTAAAACTTCTAAAAAAATAATTCTCAAAATATTTGCAAATTTTGTACTTAAATTTCTGCTTGTAAATATAGTTTAGAGAGGTACATTTTTCATCCATTTTCGGAACATTGTTTGAAATGGTTTGTGGTTATGTAGTTGTTTATTTATTATTTTTGTTTAATATTTAATGGTGAGGGTTTGAAGTATAAGCTGACATGCCTGGTACTTATTAATATTTGAGCAGCTGCTAAATTGTGAACCCAAACTATCCTAAACAGGGTATACATAACATTTTATACTGCCGTCCAATTTTTAGTTTCATTTTGTTCTGTCTATTTACTATCAAAGATAAAGGGCATGCTTGCCATTGCCATTATGAGATAAAGTCACCACAGAACCAAAGAGAAATAGATGATGTCATCTTTTGTTTTGATCAAATTGGGAATGAATTTGAGATAGACAACAAGTTTAACAACATATCATTTAAATTGATCCATTATTTCTTGTATAATAATATAAAAAAAGCTACACACCAATGACTAGGAATTATACCCAAAGTACTGTGAGAATTATTACATTTAATTACTTTGGTAATTAACAATCTAGTTTACTTTATTCACCAGTACTATAATCAAATGTGGAAATAATCCATTAACATTTAGTGAAAAATTGACATTATCAAGAACAAACTTATTTTTTATTTTTATTTATTTCATTTATTTTATTCGATTTTATTTATTTGTTTACTTATTTATTTATTTATTTGTTCATTTATTTATTTATGTTTTGAGTTGGTTTTTTTTTTACAAAAACACAATTATTTTTGACCAGGACTTTGATTGTTTGCAATATGATTGTTTGTATTCATATCAATTAATGTGTCTAGATTGTAGTCAATTTAAAGATGCGTGGATTGTATTCACAAAATGCCTGGCCGAAACAAAATCCATTAAAATCAATCAATTTATGACTTAAAAGTAAACAGAAATCCCTGTAACATTCATTGACCCGCAAGAATGTATTGATTCTTAAAAACCTTACTTGAAATATTAAATGATTAGTCAATTCGAATCTAAATGACACTAATGAATCTAAAGTGTTGTCTTTAATCATTCTTGTTTAAATAAAACCAGTTTACTGATGTTATCCTTATCTCACACTTATCTGTCACACCCCACCCCGCCCAATACATAGCTTCTTTTATCCTGTCCCAATCCTTGTGATAAATCTTTCTTTATGACCCACTTGTTCCACTTACTGATTTGGAACAAAAATTAAATTTTGTGGCAAAGTGATTTGATTACATAAACGTTTGTTTATCATTCTTTCTTTTGACTAGTTTCTCCCTTCATTTCTTTATTTGTGAAACAAATCGCAAGTAAAAACCCTACTCTTTCGTTCCAACAACTTTACCCCACAAAACTCACACAAAATGATCTTTAATTCATCCTTTCCTTTCCTGGCCCTTTAAAAAAAACGCCCACAGATTAGTTATCATGCGCTCCATCCAACTCGCAGGCTGATGACGGAGGTTAATCTAACAAGAGGGCGCTATTTCATTATAATATTGGCTATAGGGTAGACTCAAGCCACGATCGCAGACTTGGAACCAAGTCTAGAGATTATAGAGAGCGCCGATAGGGTTGCATCAAATGAGTCGATCGCTGACAGGGCGTCCTGCGCATTGCAATACAGACAGTTCGAGTTACCCATCTTGCACCTTCGGCGCTCTATAATCTACTAACTTTCAGCGAACGGTACGGTCGAGTTGGACATGAAGGTCGAGCTGGGCAGGAAGGCCTCGTACACTGTGTGTGGAGGGGAGGTCGAGTTTGGCAGGAAGGCCTCGCACACTGTGTGTGGAGGGGAGGTCGAGTTTGGCAGGAAGGCCTCGTACAGTGTGTATGTGGAGGAATAGGTCGAGTTGTACAGGAAAGCCTATCGTATGTGGAGGGGGAAGTCGAGTTGGGCCATGAAGGCTTCGTACTGTGTCATGGACCTATACAGCAAGAACTTGATTCCCCCAT
Source organism: Asterias amurensis (assembly GCF_032118995.1). Classification (NCBI taxonomy): domain Eukaryota; kingdom Metazoa; phylum Echinodermata; class Asteroidea; order Forcipulatida; family Asteriidae; genus Asterias; species Asterias amurensis. The sequence goes on along the minus strand of NC_092669.1, from coordinate 13,141,984 downwards.
GGATTTATTGACCGATTTGAAGCTTCAATTATGGACTGTGAACCTTCTTCATTTATTCAACAAGGATCGTGTTTGCATAGAGACCTAGAATACGGCATGGATTGGACGTTATTACAGGTGACATGTGCTCATTGATCTGCCTGACCCATCCGAGTTTGTTGTGCTTTACAGCGCCCTCTGTCGTTTGGAATCATGCGAAGACTAATCATGAACGTCAAGTTGGAACCAAAGTGAGTATACGCTAAAAAACATATTAATAAACTTGTTTATTAGTTGCGGAAAACTGTCCTTATCCTAACACCACCACTGTTCACTCATTTTTATAATTAGGACAATTTATTTTTTGAGTATAAAATTATTGGATACTATTTTATTTCATAACGAGTGAAACAACTTTTTTTCAGAAACCACTCAATCAAAAAATCTACTGCCAGCTCTGGAATTAATACGATCATCGTACTTTTGTTATGTACATAAACACACAACTAACAAGTTCTAGAAATTACTCTAATGTTAAATTTGGAGCGCAGTGTAATTAGTTCTAATTAAATCCTACTTCAATCCATCAAAAACTAGATTGTTAATTATAATTTTCTGTAGTCGTTACTTTTTTTAGCCACCATAGTACCTTCCTTAAGCGATGGCGATGACAATTAAAAGTCATGACAATTGTATTCGCTTAATATTTTCGTCATTTTTACCCGGTATATATACCCCCCCCCCCCCCCCGTATTTGATTTATAAGTAAATAAAGCGACGAAAGGTTTTGTTTGTAAATAACTCAAAACTTTGACGAGGAGTTTTTCACACATCACAAAGTAAAACTTTTTTCTCCGTGTTCTACAATAGCGCCCTCTAGCGCCCTCACAGGCAAGTTTTTTACACTTACTTATTACTCGTGGTTATAACGTGATGTCGCATTCCTACTAAGGCCTTGTGTCTTGCCGCCATATAGTTTTGCTTAAAATACTTTCTAGTCCACAAAATGATCTCAGAGAAAGTTATGCTAAATAAGATTAGGAAAAGAAATAACCTTCACAGGAACTGTAAATTGTAGATCTAAAATTTTGTAATAAAACGAATTTAGACTGTGTACATTTTCATGTAAGATACATTCAAACGGCATGGTTTGATAAATTACATTGTTTTAAATCACTTATCTTGTTTGTTGATAATGAAATAACATTATTTTAAATAATTCAAAATACATAAATATGAGCAACATTAACTTTACATTAATCTAGCAATCTACAAACACGAAGAAAGCGAAAATGTTTGTTTCCTGCAACAATGAAAACGGTCGAATCTTTAGACTTTCCAGGACTCAAATCGAACCGTTTCTGTCGGCAAAAACTCCCCATCTGGTGAGAAGTCCTCTCTCGTCATTACCATATCTTAAGATTCAGACAAAAATACATTGTGAAAAATTAGTATAGGTTTCAGGCCCACCAGGCTATAAAGTCATCAATATTATAGAGTAAAGGTTTGCGGCAACACTGCTAATCTCCAAGAAAAGAACCGTTGGTTTCAACTCGACTTTTCTCCAAACTTTTCTGCAAAGATCTAAATTGTCAAATCCCCCAAGCTAACCGCGGGTCTCACTGGACTAGAATGAGTATTGTCGTGTAGTTACTGAACAACAATTTCTTGATTTTGTGCACTTCCTAACCAAAACTGTAAAACCAATTTGTGTATATGAGAGATCGGCTGTTGCAAGCTTCACAAACAAATAAACAAACAAACAAACAAACAAACAAACAAACAAACAAACAAACAAACAAACAAACAAACAAACAAACAAACAAACAAACAAACAAACAAACAAACAAAAAACAAACAAACAAACAATCAAAAAAAAATACAAACAAACAAACAAACAAACAAACAAACAAACAAACAAACACACAAACTGTTTTTAGTTCATCTCTTACGTGTGGTTGTGTGAGTGGTAGTCCTTGTCTTAATCTTGAAGGTGGTGAGTGGAATTTTCTCTGGCTCTGAAGATGTTGCCATTGGAACAATCCGATTTCCCTTCTCAGAACTCCTCTTCTAGATTTTACAAAGAAGAGAATTAATAATGAAAAAGTTCTTGCATTAGAAACAAAAACTAAATTGCAGTGTTTATCTTTGAATAAGTGTCACAGTGCATGGCAAGACAGCCTTAAAGCCATTGGACCCTTTCGGTTCAGAAAAAAACAAAAAAAAGTTCACAGATTTACAAATAACTTACAGAAGGCAATGGTGAAAGACTTCTCTTGAAATATTATTCCATGAAATGCTTTACTTTTTGAGAAAACAGCAAAACAATATAAATTCTCGTTAACGAGAATTACGGATTTATTTTAAACACATGTCATGACACGGCTAAACGCGCGGAAACAAGGGTGGGTTTTTCCGCTGTTTTCTCCCGACTCCGATGACCGATTGAGCCTAAATTTTCACAGGTTTGTTATTTGATATAGAAGTTGTGGTACACAAAGTGTGGGCCTTGGACAACACTGTTTACCGAAAGGGTCCAATGGCTTTAATCAAACAATGATTTTGAGAAAAGTAACTACTATAGATCAGCCGTTTTGCCCGACTGAAGTGTGAAGCGAGGCTGAGACAACTGGATAATGTTATAATAACAATTCACATCCATACCCAGCTTGCCCTAGAATCTTAAAACAAGCAAAAACAAACAACAAACTGCCCTCAATTACACATAAAATATCTTGTAATACAAAATCAAAACCCCCCGAAAAAACATTGGGCCATGGAGGAAGGGCGGATGGTGCAGCAGTATACTGCGTGATGAGACAAACAAAGAACAGAGTTTATTTAATGGGTCACCGTTATTCTTAAAGTAAATCTTTGTTTATTTAATAAACTTGAAGTAATTAGTAACTATTTAAATACAAACCGTAGAGTAGTTATCAGTCGATAGTTGGGATGAATCACCGCGTGTCAAGGCCCACTTCTCTCTGCTTCGCTGAATGGCGTTACGAACCTTTTAATATCAAACACAACCAATTTTGTTTTATAAGAATCATGCGTTAAAGGCATTGGTAATTTGGTAATTACTCAAAATAATTGTTAGCATAAACAATTACTTGGTAACGAGCAATGGAGAGCTGTTGATAGTATAAAACATTGCAAGAAACGGCTCCCTCTGAAGTAACCAAAATTTGAATCAATCAAAATCAAGGGAAAAACAAAAGCTTGTATAATTTTAAATAATGTTTGATTTTCATTATTCTTGTTTGTCCTTACCTCCTTATTCAATGCACAGTAGGCTAGAAAGATAAAAACTCCCTGGAAATAATGTCAACGAAAGTTAATAATTAGTTAAAAATTCACACTTTTTATATATTTAAAACTTTAAAACCATTGAAATAAAACTTTCTCACATCAATTGAAAGTTTAACAAGATGGCTCACATAAAAATTACTGGGCTTTTAGAGTGTGGGTTGTCTTTGCTCTTGTATTGTTATAATAAAGAAATCAATATTTGTTTTTTAGATTTTTTTAAAAGTATTTTCCCCCAAACAAATCAAAGAATGTCTTTAAAGAATTTGTGCACTAGAACGGTACCTGGGCCCTTGTTCACAGTCAAAGGAGATATTACAAAGGCAAGTCTTGAAGTTAGGACGAGTAACTCGTCTTGACTCGAGAAGACAAGTGTAAACTCTTTGTGAAAATCATCCCTCAACTATTATTATAAGTGTGTGAATTTAATGTATTTCAATTCTGTGACGCTAGATAGACGTACCTGCATTGCGTTGAAAATAACAAAGAGATATTGAAAAACCAAAGTCGCTGCGTTCTGCGCCAAGATACCAAAGATCCACGTCAGTCCAAGAATGGGCAGCAAGAACAGCGCCCCCTTTAGTCCAGCTCTGTAAAGGGATTAGATGCAAACAATTTCATAGAGAGAAATAAAACAATAAAGTATCATTTTATTAGGAACCATAATCGGGCTCCACATAAAAAAATAATTGCAAAGACATCACATAAACTATAAACCAACAATTAACTTATTTTACAAACATTGTAGCTGAGGTTAGAAAAGGAAAAATCAGTATTCGAAAAGACATATTAAAAGATAAAGATGGATTCTATCAGTCAAAATTTTAAAAATGTTTTTATAACCGACAGACAAAAACATTTAACAAACAATTTTATAAGACTATGGGATGACTTACTTAACATGGTCGAATTCTTTGTCTTTCTTGGCTGCTGCTGAAGAAACAATGATCCTTACCACCGAGACAAGAACAACCAAATTCACCTGAATAAGATCAAAATGAAAAGGAATTAAACGATCATAAAATGATTTGTTTTATTTTTTATTTTATGTATAGATTGTAAAACTAAGCAGAATGCACAAGGCCCTGGGCTCAGTTTTATAAAGTTGTTCAGCAGAAAACATGACTTTGCAAATTTTTTTTGCCAAGCAAAAATTGATTTGGTAACTAGTCACAACAAGGTCAACTTAATTTAGTTTTGGCTGGTAACATACTTGTCTTGGCTGAGCAAGTTTTTGTGTTTACATGCTTTACGAAAATGCGCCAAATAAATCCTAAATATTAGAAACTTACCAGCATGACAGTCAATGCAGGACCAATAAACGCCCAAATCACATTGCTCTCCATTGATAACCAGCAACTGTTAAAAAACAAACAAACCAATAAATGAAAAAAATAATAATAACAATGATTGAGAAGCATACAGAATGTACCATTATTGGGATCGCTAAAAACAAAACCCATTCAAACTTGTATGACTGGCCCACTGCTGCAAAATATAACAACGTCTTCAAGCATTCGCAGGATGTAATACATGTTAAAAAAAAAAAAAAAATTATATATAGAAAAAAGAGAAAAATGAAAATAACGACCCAGAATTGTGAGTACGAGAAGAACCAGAGACAACAAATTCAGCTAGATCGAGTTATTGTATTAAAATCATTGTTATTATTTTGTTTTTTAACAAAATACAAGACAATATATACCCTTGACGGACATAGGACAACAAAAGCAAAAATACAATACAATGATCTGTAGATCTGTTGCCCCACATCTGGGGGCACACAATGATATAGAATATAGACAAACATATAGTACAAACATAAATTATAGTACACAAATCAATAAAAAACAGATAATTATTATACAATACTTAAATTAAATAACTATAGTAGGACTGAACTGAAAGTAAATTAAAAAAATAAAGGTAAAGATAAACAAACAAACACACAAATAAGTAAACAAAAGAAAAATAAACAAACCACTAAATAAATAATGTTTTTTGTATCTTATTCAATTGAGTGTTTATCCGGACTAACCAAGTTAAATAATTTAAATTACTTGAATATTATTTAAAATCGTTCTCTACTGTTGTACCTTTCATAGTTGACGTAATGTTCCCACCTCAAACCGGCCGCAATGACAACAACAACAGCTGGTGTCCCTAGATAAAATTAGTATGAGGGTGTAAGAAATTTAATGACAGTAACACCCACTTTGAAAACGAAACAAAATTAAACAAAGTTAACATCCTTCCAAATAGCGCCCACTCATTGTTTTGCTTATCAAAGAAACTTACCAGGCAGCATTTTCTGCTTAACAGATTCATGAAAATGGTCTTAGGCCCGTAACCAGATTTTACGGGCCTGATGGTTAATAACATTGTTGCGTCTTTTATGTTTGCAGACACTGTCTTCTCGAAGCTGACTTCAGTTCAGAGGGACATGTTGCACAGATCATATTATATTTAACATAATATTCATGTACAAATATTTTTGATGTAATTTGTTTGTAAACCAAATTCCATTATAGTCTGTGACTTTTTATTTGGTGATGTATTTTTTGTAAAATAAACCAATTTTGAATCGAATTGAATAGAGGGACGGTTTCTATAACATGCTTCATTTCAATAAGCTGTCAGCCTAAAATCAAACTTTATCCTTACCGATCCTGTATTAAAGCCATTGGACCCTTTCGGTACAGGAAAAAAAGAAAAAAGTTCACAGATTTACAAATAATTTACAGGGTTTACAGAAGGTAATGGTGAAAGACTTCTCTTGAAATATTAGTCCATGAAATGCTTTACTTTTTGAGAAAACGGTAAAACAATATAAATTCTCGTTAACGAGAATTACGGACTTGTTATAAACACATGTCATGGCACGGCGAAACGCGCGAAAACAGGAGTGGGTTTTCCCGTTATTTTCTCCCGACTCCGATGTCCGATTGAGCCTAAATTACCACAGGATTGTTATTTTATATATAAGTTGTGATACACGAAGTGTGGGACTTGGACAATACTGTTTACCGAAAGTGTATAATGGCTTTAATGAAAAGCAAATTGTGTATTTATTTGAATTCTCACCCCATCCTATGAGCATATAAAGCATCTTCCGGTCCATTCCATTATTGAAAACTCTTACAATCTGAAGATAAAGATGGACTCCTTCAACCAACATCCAACAAAACATCGCTAAGAAGAAATAATGCATCAGTAGAGCAAACACACGGCACACGATCTGCAAGAAAACGTCTTGACTTTAATTAACAACCTTAAAGGTGTAATCACCTCGCAGTAAGCACAAAAACTTGTTTACCACAAAAACGGTTGCTCAGCAAAAATAGGTTACCAGCCAAATACCATTCAGATACCATTGCTGCGACTCGTTCCCCTGTCATTTATTGCTTATAGCTACTAGGAATTTTGCTGAGCAGGATTTTCTCGCTTTAAGCGAGAAAATAAGCAGGACCCAATTTCATGACATTGGGTCCTACTTATTTCTGCTTAGTTAAGCTATATTTATGCCTAATAATATAGTGGGAGCTCTTATGCAATCGGGCAAAGGCTTCGACACACCGGTGTAGTTAAAACACAGTGCATGATAATTGATTCAATTCAAACTCACATTTATTTCCATACTCCAAGAAAACAGTACAAAGCCATAACAATAATTTATAAAGAAGTAACCAATAAACAAGACTCTTAGAGGCAGAGAATAATTAATTAAGTATGGAGGCATCATCTAAGCCGAGGCTTATGGTGAGATGCCTGATGGGCAGTGAAACATAACATAAACATGAACAAGAACGAACAGACAGGCAATAGAACAAAGACATAAATGATTGGGGATATTACCTGATTTTTAGTTGCTAAACCAGACAATAATAATAGCATCTGGGCAACCATCATTGATATAGATAGATTAATGTGGATGATAACACGATCAGACCTCAAGATCGATCTGTGGGAAACAAGAACATAATTAACCGACTTAAATTGCAACTGTTAATTGGAAATTATAATATTGTAGAGAATTGTAACGTACATTATATTTCATAGAATTGCATCTTAAATTTGCACCTTTAAGATGACACCTTTAACATGACATAACAAAACAATTAAAATGGCGCTATTCCAACAAGATCATAGTGCACTAGAAAAAAAATTAACATGAAAAGGTGAGTCTTAAGGACTTTAAATCTCCATCTTGGAGTATGGAAATAAATGTGAGTTTGAATTGAATCAATTATCATGCACTGTGTTTTAACTACACCGGTGTGTCGAAGCCTTTGCCCGATTGCATAAGAGCTCCCACTATATTATTAGGCATAAAATATAGCTTAACTAAGCAGAAATAAGTAGGACCCAATGTCATGAAATTGGGTCCTTTAGATTCCCTATTAGGGTGGCAGTAGGGACATTGTTCAAAATCATTGGCCGGCCACACTGAAAACATGTTTTTACCTAGAACTTTGTTTGCTCGGGGAACATTCAAGCGAGTGATGTCAAGTGTGGACCGAAGAAATCGTGGAGGATTGTAAAAATGTGATTTTCGAGGAGTAGTTTTGTTCAAGCATTTAAGAACAAGAAGAGCAATTTTAAAATGGCTGCATCTTGAGACTTACCGTACAGTAAGGAACACTGCGAGTGTAGCCATTAAACCAACGATAGAGAATCCGCATAAGATGTACGTCAGATTCTTCAAGATATTCTTATCTGCATCTGAAATCTTGACATCGAATAGAAGAGGTTTTGTGCAAGTAATGGTATTTTTCATTTTTTTCTTAATATCTTTAATAATTATTTGAAAGAGCAAATTTATTAGTATTCTCTATTATTGGTTTGTAAGTCATCAATTTACAAGTCACATCTGAACGAAATGAGAGATTATTGATTTGTTTTAAAGTTCTTAATGCCCTTATTTGTATTGCCATTTAAATCAAAATAACCAACGGGTATTATGATGAGTTAAATTATATTTTCTTGATCAATTTACCTTGAAAGATCGAAGTTGCATTAGAATTCCGAAACTAGTCGTGTGGTTACAAAAGCAACTAACAGAAAATGGTGTGACGTCACTCAAAGAACATCCGTAACTATCCCAATACATGTTACTGTGTCAAAAATAACATTTAGTTAGCAGGATTAATGTAATAAATAGAGTATTGGGGCTGTTTGATAAGCAGAAGCTTGTAACACACAGCCAGACAAACAAAGAAACAAAACAAACAGACAGACACGCAAACAAAAAGATGGACGAACAAGACATGACAACTTCTTTGACACAAGATCAGAGGACATACAACGAGTTCATAAATAATAGCGACAAGATGACAGAACAGTTTAAAGGAACACGTTGCCTTGGATCGGACGAGTTGGTCAAAACAAAAGCGTTTGTAACCGTTTTTTATAAAATGCATATGGTTGGAAAGATGTTTTAAAAGTAGAATACAATGATCCACACAAGTTTGCCTCGAAATTGCGTGGTTTTCCTTCTACTGTGCAAACTAACATGGTCGGCCATTTATGGGAGTCAAAATTTTGACCCCCATAAATGGCCGACGTGTTAGTCGACAAGGTAAAAGGAAAACCACGCAATTTCGAGGCATGTTTGTGTGGATCATTGTATTCTACTTTTACAACATCTTTCTACCCATATGCATTTTATAAAAAACGGTTACAAACGCTTTTCAAAGACCAACTCGACCGATCCAAGGCAACGTGTTCCTTTAAGCAGAAGCAATACAAACCAATAATATTATGAAAGAAGGAGTGAAATAGTTTGGGAAATGTCATTAAAAGTTCAATACGTTTGATCAACTCAAATTCCTACCTTTTATTATTTATATTCAGGAATGAACAAACAGGTTCATATTCTGCTGTTTCTTTCTATAAATAACACGAACAAAATTAAAATTATTAAATTCAACACAATAAAAAAATGCGCATCAATGACGTTTAAAAACTATCTGATAAATAACAAGGTAATCGAATATACTTATCGTATCTCGAATCCCTACTTTGCTAGACTTGACTCAAATCCCAAGCCCGTGAGAGTGTTTTTATTTTCAGTCCCATCTCCTTTGCATAACATCAGAAGACTTGTCTCGAGACCACAATACATTTTGACGGTGAGGGCGCACTTTGGCTTGTTTGCTTGTTGGCGCGATATGCTTGGACCTCTCGCACGAGAACGGGACTTGAGTCAAGTCTACTACTTTGTCAGAGGACATGGTTATAATTCCGTTAATTACCTGGAGTAGATTAATTGTCAAGCTGACTGGAACAGAGACTAGCTTGCCTCCAACTTGTAATGAATGAACAATCACGTGACTATTCGGTGATTTCAAAGACGAACTGAAAAACATCAAAATACAAAGTTCGATGTATAATATTGTTGCAGAAAACTATAATGTATTGGTATTCAGATACAGTAGTTGTACCAGGATTTGCGTTGCGTCAGCGTAAAAATAAATAATGTTATTTTAAAGTGGTGGCAGGTTAAAATTCTTTATTAAATAAACATCAATCAGTTTTACATAAAATGCCCAATTTGTCATTTTAAAGTTAGCCTAACGTTTTCACAAATTTGTGGTGGTAGTTCTGAACGATAAGGGTCGAATTCAAAAGTTGTTTTACCTCTCCTGTATGAAACTTCCTTTCTTCATTATTATGGTCGTCAATGCCATATCCTCATCATCTATTAACATTAAAATCACATCAATAAAATCAAAATGTGATATGATTAATGATTTACTCCAAATCAAGATAATTTGAATGATTTGACAATAATGTTGATTTTACTCGAATTCAAGATGATCTCAATGTTTGCCAATACAGCGAATTATCAAATCAAAGTTTGATGTAACTTTATTGTGAACCAAATTCCCTTAGTCTTTGACATTTTAGTTGGTGATGTAAAATAAACCAGTATCGAATTGAATTGATTGATACATCAATGTTTATTATTTTAAAAAGTTGTATATTTAATTATTTAATATAATTATTGTTTTTACCTGTTTTCAGAGCATCTAGCGTTTCTGGATCAAGGACTATTGATGTTGCCGACCTATCAATGACGTCATCAGACGGAGCAGTTTCTTCTTGGAACTTGTAAGTTGAAAGATTCTTTACTTTTAAAACTCCAAATTCTAAATAACAATCATAATAATGACGTCAGTCGATATGATTGAGACAAAACAAACTTTAACAGTCAGAGTAACTATAAATATAAATATGAACACTAATAGTAAACTTGCGGGTACAATCATGAGTAAAATCTCTTTTGAAGGAGTGGTGGCTCTGAAGCCGATTTGGTCTCGACGTTTCGAGCAGTATACTCTGCTCGTCTTCAGGAGAATGTAACAGGCAGGTTGTCTCAGTGGTTTTTGTCCCTGTCTTTCACCTCTGTGGACCTCAGTTCGAATCCCACCTCAGACCGAAGCTGAAGAAGTTAATGTGATGTTTCTTTTATGATGCTTTGCAAACTATGTGTATACATCAGATTTAGAGTTACCAAGTTCAGTGTCAACCACACTCAGATGTGGACTGGGTTTTTAAGCCCCTACCTGTCATGGATGTGTGGTTTTTTTTCCTACCACATCTAAAACTAAAATGTTTTCTCTGGTGTTTTTTTTCGTTACACAAAATTGGTGTGATGTTTCCATAGGTTGCTGTGTAATTCAGATACGGAGTAACTAAATTTCAGTTTAGACTCTAATAGCAAATTTAAAAACACGCTAAGGTTCTTACCCATGTTTGCCATCCTGTTACTCTGTTTGAAGCCAAGTGGAGCATTTCTTACTAAATCTTCAAGTAAATGTTGTGACTCAGCCAAGAGATTTGTTGCAAAAAGTGGAATCTATTCGGAGAGAGTAGTAAAGTACAACCATGTGTAAATCTCTTTTATATTAGGAGTGTTGGCTCTGAAAAGAGCCCGTGTGCTCTCGACGTTTCGAACAGTATACTCTGCTCGTCTTCATGAGAAGTAATGTTGTGATGTTTGGAGTTTTGCGTTGTGTGTAAAATATAGGACACTAAACTAGTAAACTTAATTGTGGGTTCAAACCACGTATAAATCTCTTTTATATGAGTGTTTTAGTTGTTTGAAAAGAGCCGTGTGCTCTCGACGTTTCGAACAGTATACTCTGCTCGTCTTTAGAGGAAATAATTTAAAAATGATTCATGAAAAGTTTATAATTCATGCCTCAATGAATTGGTATCGACTTACCCCATCTGGTTTATTCCATGCTGGAACCAGTCCATCGTCCATCAAGTTGTCAATGGACCTCACGTACTCCTAAGTACAAACAATTATTGGTATATTTCAGTTCTTGAAAGATTGTTGTAAATTTTCAAATACTGACGTACTCTCCTCTAGATTTCAAACATGGAGAAGTTTTCCTAGAAGATTTGGAGAAGACTATAAAGAGGATTGTGTTCGTATGGACTGTAAAAGGGAGTAACCTTGTTCCAGCCCCAGGAGTAGGTGGCAACGGCCACTGGAAAAGCAGTTGATTTGTAGCCCACACCTTGAAGTGGCCATCGGGCCTTGTGCGTCCATGTCGACTTGCATAAAAAACCTCATTGTAATCTAAGTTCATGATAATTACTTACATTTGCATAAAGTGTTGCATCAGTAACATTTTCAGGGATGTTATTATTTTCCATTAACCAACTCATTATGGCAAGTAGATCAACAACTGTCATGTCATCCTTCGTTGACGACATCTCCAGCACTTCTGCAACTGTTGTACTCTCGGGTAAACATCCAAACTTGTCAAACGAAAAAGAGAGAAAAATTTGAGACAAATCAGTAAATAAAAGGAATTATTTTCAGTAGGGACAGAATTCGTTAAAAGTTACTTGAAAATTGTTGCACTCACTTCTTCATGTCCGGGGATGCATTTCTCTGGAATTCCTGCCGAATCTAAATAGGTAGCTGAAGATTTAGTTGATACATTCTCATTTCCAATAATGTCTGCATCTGTAGGGGCGTGGCTTACATGTTGATTAGATGTTGGTTGGGTTAAGGGAACATTAGTAGGGGGTGTAGTGGTAAGAAGCTGTGAAGAGATGTAGTCAGTTGTAGGCACACTGGTCACTGGCGCGCTGGTGTGTGACACACTGGTCTGTGACGCAGTGGTTTGTGACGCACTGGTCACTGGTGCGTTGGTGTGTGACGCACTGGTCTGTGATGCAGTGGTTTGTGACGGACTGGTCTGTGATGCACTGGTCTGTGACGCAGTGGTTTGTGATGGACTGGTCTGTGATGCACTGGTCTGTGACGCAGTGGTCTGTGATGGACTGGTGTGTGACGCAGTGGTCTGTGACGGACTGGTCTGTGACACACTGGTCTGGTGTGCAGTGGTTTGAGACGGACTGGTCTGTGACACAGTGGTTTGTGACGGACTGGTCTGTGATGCACTGGTTGGTGACGCAGTGGTCTGTGACGGACTGGTGTGTGACGCATTGGTTTGCGCTGGACTTGTCTGTGACACAGTGGTTTGTGACGGACTGGTCTGTGATTCACTGGTTGGTGACGCAGTGGTTTGAGACGCACTGGTTTGTGACGTAGTGATTATTTGAGAAGTAGGTTGGCTCGTTGATTGCGTTGTAGGGATTTCAGTTGAAGACGTGGTAGTTGATGGGGGCATTTCTGATGACGTCATACCTCTTGATGGTTGTTCGGTTGTTGGGATTTGAGTTGAATGTACAGTTGATATCGTTGAGGAGATAGTACTTGCAGACAGAGTGGTTGTTGAGTTTGTAGCTGGCGAGTCAGTGGTTAAACTGGGTAGAACTGTTGGTATAGATCAATCATTCAGTAATAGTGAAATGTTTACATTTAAATTTGCATTCGACCATATAAATTATTGTGTACGAAATAATGACACTGTTCACACCATTTATACACATTAAACAGATAGTGACTGCGCGTTGCGTGCAATACGCGCGATTGCTCGTTATGCTGCGCAAAAGGGGAGAGTTAGCTGGGGAATGTATAAGAACACACCAAATAAAACAAGAAGTTAAACGTTAAAATAATATTTAAACAAGGCAACATTGGCACAGTGGTACTGATTTAAACATATCTTTGTTCCTTATGGTATTTCCTCTTGATTTTAATTTCCGTCTTAGTGGAGTTCGTCTTGCGATGACCTACTGAATGAATGACAAAAAACAATCGATAAAACTGTAAAATCACCAATGTTACATCAAAACAAAACGCGGTAATATATAGTTGTTATTGAGTTACTGACAATTGTTTGTCGTGTAACTTTGTGGTTCAATCATTTTGATTTGAGGGCGTTGGATCTCTTAAGTGAGAGTTATTGGTAAAAGGCTTGGGTCGCAAATTGTTTCTTAATGTTTGTCTATAATAATAAATGTACATTTCGTAATAGTGAATGGAAAGTACACATTGTTGATAAATATGAACTGTTGTGCGATGACTGCGAGTGATACAAACTAGTTCTTATGTAACAACCGATAACTGTTCTAGGAGCATAATGAACAAGTCTGGCTTGTATGGCACACTAAAAAAACTGATAATTTAATAAATAATGTGCAATACATTCGAATAGCATTTACTTACCTTTATGGCCAGTGGATGAAAGTACAAATACAGCTCCTGAATTGAAAGGTGTCTGCCTGCCTGAAGATTTGTAATAATCAGCATAGCCCGTCATAGACACTGGCCAAAACTAGTCCTTACCTTCAATATGGCAACGCCCCTTTATCGGACATCTCTCTGATACGGACACCAGTAGTCTTTGATCAAGATGGTCGTACCCTTCATTGGTACCATTGTGACGTCACCTCTGACACCACTCTTACGTCCATCACTGACCAGTCTGTCCGACCGGTCCCCATTTCCAACGGTACCATTGGAACTGCCGTGGTCTAGCGGTTAAGAGCACCGAGTTCAAACTCTTGTGTTTCTGATCATCAGAGGTTCGAGTCCCATTCGTGACACTTGTGCTGTCCTTAAGCAAGCCACTTAACCGAGTCGTCCTTCGGACGGGACGTAAAGCCGTTGGTCCCGGGTGTTGTGTAACGCACGTAAAAGAAACCAGTGCACTTATCGAAAGGAGAAGGAGTTCTCCTTGGTGTTCCTGGCTGGATTTGCTGCATATTGCGCCACAGCACCTTGTAAACCATTACATGGTGCTATGTAGAGGAGTAGGTCTCATAATTCAAACATAATCCCACATCCTTGCAGGAAAATACTGTATGTTGCAGCCCCTTTAGCGTCACTGAGTGTCGGATAGGTGCGTTATATACAAAACCACTATTATTATTGTGCCTATTATACAGACATCACTCTTGCAGTATACAGTTCGCTACCGTCCTTCCAACTGCCTTGTAATCAAAGCGCGTACGAATTTTCATAAAGTAATACAAGATTTACAGACCATTTATATAGTCCACAAAGTGTCACGTGATTTTGATCGTCCAATAACTATGCTTTGGTTGTGTAACGTAATTGTATTGTAGCCTTAGTTACGTTACAACAAGGGTTATGAAAAGTGAACAAATTAAACCTTGTATTGTAAGCAGAATGGCATTGATAATAATTATCTGAAATATTGAGGGAATATTTTGAAATGATTATTAATATTAGGCCGCAGGTAGAGATCTGAGGTTCCTATATTACATGTATATTCACTACCTAATAGTATAAAATAAAGCTCCTCTCTAGAACGGTTTATGTCTCATTTGAAGACACATCTTTCTACAAAAATACACTTGTATATTTTATTGTCTGCATTTCAAGTTCTTCTTTTTCTGTAAATTTTGTATTCAATAGTGCTGGTTTTCACTCTTTCACTTTCCAAATTAAGCGCTTTGAGACTTTCATTATTATTTTTATTTTTATTATAAGAACTGTGTTTTATTCTATGAATCTCGATATTAAAAGAATCCTCAATTGATGCTTGAAGTAATTGGATGAAAGATGCAAGGAGATTTTAATTTCCCTCGGCTAACATCAAGTACCTGAATAATTGTCCTCAGAGGGGGTCTACTTCAACGTGGGTCAATAGTGATATCCGGTGATCAATATAAAGCGAGATTGCAACCCCCACTTCTAGGACATAATAACCACTTAAAGGCACTGGACACTACTGGTAATTACTCAATATAATTGTAGCATAAAACTGACTTTGTAACGAGCAATGGAGAGCTGTTGATTGTATAAAACATTGTGAGAAACGGCTCCCTCTGTCGTTGGTTTTATTATAAAACTGTCATTTGAAGAAACACCAACTTGTTTCAAATTCAAATATTGTTCAGTCTTTAGGGTTAAAGGCGTTTTACTGTAGACCAATAATTAGACTTGCCTAGTCGGCTCTAGTGTTTGATATCGACTTGTAACCCTGATAAAAACTGGATAAAGTCTAATTACATCAATGGATTATAAATTAAGTTGGCAATGGGCATCGTGATTCAGAATTATTTATACATTTCTGCCAAGGAAACCAATGATGCCTCATTGAAGTTAATCACGGTAGCTCACAAGCCTAAGGAATATAAACAAGGGTGCTTGTTATGTGAACCATGCAGAAACACCAGGGTTAACCCCTACTCTTCAATGAAGTATGTATTCTGGGTTTTTTATTTTTATTTTTTACATATCTGGCAATGAAACCAATGATGCCTCATAAGTGAACTTAATCAGCTCACAAGCCTGAGGAAATCCAGGGCCCTTGCAATTTTATAGAGCTGCTATTAAGCACAACCACATTTGTCTTACCAAAATAAGGAAACCAGCCAAATTACCATTGCACATGTTTGAAATGTGACTGGTATCCTGCTCATTTATGCTAAGCAGAACATGGTTAAGCAATATTTGTTGCTTAAGCAGCTCCATGAACTTGGGCCCTGTAAACCAGGGTTTTGTAAACTAGAAACACTGGGGTTAACCCCTACTCTTCCATGATATTCTGGGTTTTGTTACGTGCACACCGATCGAAGTGAATTCATCCTAAGTTTGGCAACTGCTGTATTTTTGCTGTCTCGTTTCAAGATGCCGTTTAGAATAATTCTAGAAGTAAAACGAATGTTTGTTCTGTAAAGTAAACCTGTCACAATGGTTTGTACAGCAGTCAGTGTCCATAGAAGGGAGTGTGGTCTGCACGCAGGCGTCAATATTGACCGTGATGCTACGTCGACGAACAGACACTTTGTGGTCCTATAGCTAGTTATTGAAGTCCAAATTTAGTTGTGTGCCTATAGATATCAAACTGGATAGTGGTTTGGAAGAGCATATATTAAATCCATTGTAGCATGGGGTCTTCTGCGCTTAAAAATGAATCTATATAGTAATCAGCCTAAATTATTCATGATCACTTCATGAAAATGCAGCAGTATTGATGTGTATGATTTGACATCACTCAATAAAGTACCGTATAGTTCCTTTAAATTAATAGTCAATATGTTTTAGTAATATGTGTTTGAAAAAAACAAAACAAAATAAAACAGCAGTTGGGTTGCTCAACTATGGTAAACATTGTTGTTACACGATAAAACAACGTTTTATTTAACTTTGTTTATAACACGAGTTTATAGATAAATTACAACATTGGCGTAACCAAGTAATTTACAAGTAAAGACAAATGTTTCAAACATGTTTTAAGCAATTCTTTAAATAATATTTACATCGGACGGGTCCTTTTTTAATGAGCTTTTAAAACTTAACGACAAACAAAATAACATAATATTAATAAGCAAACAAATAATTTGAAAACAAATTAGGACCAAACCTATGCCCTCCCCACACACCACGCACAGACACAAACCGTTGCCGAAAAAAATCATATTCATCAATAATTTGGACACCCCTATTATATGTATACATAGTCGAAAAGTACATGCATTTGGACAAGTTCAACCAATATTTATGTTGTTAAGAGGTTGATATGGTTACATCTAGGATACACAGAGTCAAAATAAACCTGATGTACATACATTGGGGACAAGTCCATCTAATGTTGGCATTTACCTTGTACCCAAACTATGACATTAGATGCAAAAGTACAATTCTTGTGCTTGTGTTTGTTTTTGAAGTAAATGAAATGACTAATGTACCAACATTGTCAACAGAGGGCGCTCTTCGTCATACTTTAACGAATCGACATGACTTTCGCCTGTCCCTACTGTCAATTAAGCCTTACTTAAAATGCATTGGCTACTAAAACCGAGCGTAATAGATGACTCTTTGGTCTTTCCATTCTGTTTAATCCGTGTTACTGTAAATGGAGATATACTGCCTTGTTTTTATGCTAGCAAAGGAACAATAGTTGACAGTTCAGAAAGTACATAATAAAATATTGTCACTTGCGTAGTATTGTCTTTATAATAAATGTTAAATTTGCATCGGTGATAAAGAATATTCATTTTGGTTTTTACCCATATACACCGAGGTGTGTTAGCAGTAGCACTGTATACTCAGTACTTTCCCGAGTTTTGTAAAAAACAAGTATTTTCTTGTCCAAAATCCAACCCATCAGTCAGTGAGTGAATTACTAAACACCAACGTTGTCAAACAGTAAACTTTACAAACAGTAAACTTAACAAGGAATACCATGAGTTAGGTCCCGGTTCTCTGATACCAGAGGGCATCTTGTCATGGTAAAGAGACGTATGAAAGCCTCCTCCTCCCCCCCCCCCCCCGGATTATGTGCCCTCAGACGGCGAACTGTGTACGAACTTCTTGTGATAGCGCCCTCTTTTGAAACATCCTCCTCCAGTCCGTGTTTATTTCCGAGGGGAACAGAATTCACTGGGACACCTTTACGTAACTTAACAATCAGGGACCATGTTCATAAAGCCTGTAAGCAGAAACAAACTTGCTAAGCACAGAAAGGTATGATGTTATTCTTAGCAACTTTGTCTGATTAAGCAGCTCTATGAAAGTGTGCCCATGTGTAGACGTTATTCATTTGTCACCAGTAATCGATGTACCACATTCAGCCGTAGTAGCCTACGTCAGTTCGCGCATGTCCAATGAATTTAGATTTCAAATACTGCGTAACATCATTATATTGTCATTATTTGTCAAAACACTTGGTGGTCAGACTCAGTCTGAAATACTGATAAAAAGCTGCAACAAGTTGATTCAACTGCAGTTGACATTGTTCATTGTCTATTGTTGATCTTAGTGAATGTTTTATTAAGTACTTGTTTCATCTGCTGGATGGAGCTTCGTCTTCTGTTTTGTTTGGATCCTTCCATAGCTTTACGTCTTCTTACTTCACGGCAAAGTTCATGAAAGGCTTCTTCAATACTCTCATCCCCTCTACAAGCCGATACCTCATAAAAAGCACACGCCAAATCTTGAGCCAATCTCTCACCATCTTCAGTCGATACAGTGCGTAGATGATCCAAGTCACACTTGTTAGCAACAATCACCATGGTAACATTCCTGGCCTTTTTGATTTCATCTAAATAGTTTTTGATTTGCATAATATCTTCAAAGCTCTTGCGATCAGTCACACTGTATAAAAGTAGAAAGCCTTCTCCCCACCTCACGTGACCTTCTCTGTTGTTCAAAGTGTCTTCCTGAAAGAGTCAACATAGATTATAGAGTCAGTTTAGAATTCTCAGCTACTAAACAATTAAACAACTAAATGATAAACAACTAAAATTGCAATTATGTGATGAAACTTTTTCATGGGAAGGCCAGTCTCTCTAAGCGACCAGAGCTCAATTGCATAAAGCCTGTAAGAACAAAACCTGTAAGCACACACGTTGCTAAGCACAGAAAACCAACTTACAGTGGAAAGTGTGACTCTTGCTGTTGTGAATCTAGTGTATAGCCCCCATTGAGCCCCCCCCCCCCTATTGCTGTATTATGCTGCAGAGTAGTCCCCCTACTGTTGTCTGTTGCTGTTGTGAGATAATACTGCAGCACAGACTGACCCCCCCCCCCCCCCACCCACCCTACTGTTATATGTTTCTGTTGTGAGATGTAGTGTAGGCCCCCTACTGTTAAAACTTGTAGTTCTTCAGAAGATCCCATTAGTGTATTACGGAGTGAGTTTGTTTGTAGACCTATTAGTAAGCGTGAAGGTATTGCTTAGCAAGTATTGTAAGCACTTTAATTTGAAGGATTCTGCGAGATCTTGTATCTTCACGGAGGCAACGAAGAAGCCCTTGGTCATTGCCTTGGTGCCCTTAAAATGATCCAGTAGAAATTTACAATTTCCCCATGGGGTAGGGTGCCCTTTGCCGAGGGGGAAATAAATGCCTTGGTGCCCTTATCCTTTCAAAAGCGAAGCCTACTGGCCTGTATCGATTATTTTTGTTATTAGAACTCAAGAGTAAACTTTGAATGCGAATCACAGATAGGGCGCCCCCTTTCCTCACTTTCAAAAGATTGTATTCTTGTCTTGACGAAGATCAAGGATATTGTGACGTAAATAGGCGAGGCCCCTCATTGTTCCAATAATTTGGATTAATGAGATGTTTTAGAGTTAGGTTTGTTGCGAGCAGGGTTTGGTAACATGGCGAGTTTCTTGAGAAGCGTCTTGAGTGAGTGGAATGTACGTCTTGGAGTGTCTTTATCCAAACCTAATGGCACGGGAGGAGCCGAGGGGCATAGAGTAATACGACGTCTTTGATTGTAACAACAAGAGGTGAATGCCCTCTGTGTGTTTCTTAAGATTGTATAATCCCCTTTAGGAACATGAACAATACCCAGTGATGTGAACAGTCAATGTATAAGAGGTTTCATTTATCCAGCTATTCATTAACGTTGTTTAGTCATTGGAAATCCAATGGTTACAAAACACAAATTATATGTAGAGACATGTCCATCAAAAACAAGAGAAGGTTCTGGATGGGTGTAGCGTGACACGCAAAGGTAGTCAGCAGCAAGCAAACAAGAAACAAAACAAAACAAGAAACTCTAAAATTTCCAATTATTGAATGAGATATGCAACATGTTTTCAAAACAAGCTCAAATTAAACAAGAGACTCTAAAATATCCCAGCAATGAATGAGCAGAAGATTGGAAAACAAGCTAAAATTAAACAAGAAACCCTTAATCCCCGATTTAATGAGCAGGAAGTTAATGGAAAACTAGTTAAATAGTATTTAAAAACCACTAAAAAATCCCCGGAAAAAAACTAAAATTGAACAAGAAACACTAAAATATCTCATTATTGAATGAAAAACAGAGCCAGGTGGCACGCTAAAATTGAAATAGAAACACTAAAATATATCATTATTGGATTAAACTCCCTAATAAGTTGGCAAATAAGCTAAAATTAAACAAGAAACACAAACATTTCTCACTATTTAATGAAATACAAAGACAGATGGCAAGTAAGCAAACAGAAAAAGAAAAAAACCCTCTAAAATATAATTATTGAACACGAACCTGATGACCAGCTGTATCTAATATCTCCATGGTAACAGTTTCATCATCAATTATCGTCTGATGTCGATAGGTAAATTCTGAAAGAAATTACAATATAAAATAGTTTGCATAATTTTTATTACAACGGCAACAACACTGCGTAAAGAAACACGGATTTTCAAAGTATGGTCAGGGTTATCGAATACTAATATTTCGGGAAAACACATTTTAAGACGCAGAATGCCTTGAAAAGGCCACTCCTTGCAGAATTATAAAACAACCCGAACAAGGTGTCATACACAATACTGTTTAGTTATTTAATCTGTTGTATTTTGTGTAAATTCAAACTTGTCAATTTATTCATGGAAAATGCAAATGGTGAGAAGCAGAAAATGTCCTTGCAACATGTTGACACGTTGCTTCTATTAGTTTAATATCAAGAGATGTTCGGTTAAAGGAACATTACAGAATTGGTTTTTGCTAACAAAACAGTTGCTGACAGTAGCACTTTATGTAATCCACCATATATCAACTGACAAACCTGTAGAAGTTTGAGATCGATCGTCTATCTGGGCCATGAGAAATTAGTGAAAACCAAATACATGTACACGCAAAATTAGATAATTTATTTTAACGTCAAATAATGACATTTCAGACAGAAATATTTCAAGGGATGTTTTCTTCCATCATCATTAGACCGTGTAAGTTCTTGCAAGTTCGATGACCAATTGATTCCAAACTTTCACAGATTTTTTTTAACTTTTGCATTATGTTGTTGGGATATACCAAGTGAGAATACTTGTCTTTGACAATAACTAGACGTGACCAGTGCCTTTAAAGTGAAGGTACAGACCTGTATCACGCTGTCACCATCTTGGTCATGTTCCCTGTTTCCAATAACAGTAACGAATGCTAACATTCATTGCGCGTGGCAGCAGACCATTATTTCGTTTGGT
Source organism: Asterias amurensis (assembly GCF_032118995.1). Lineage (NCBI taxonomy): Eukaryota > Metazoa > Echinodermata > Asteroidea > Forcipulatida > Asteriidae > Asterias > Asterias amurensis. The sequence goes on along the minus strand of NC_092669.1, from coordinate 13,120,375 downwards.
TAAGAGTTGAATGGAGTAAAATCAAGATGACCACATCACCGTGATAAAGGTATATAGACCTACGTTTGGTAGTCGCTCTTAAAATCAATGACAACCTTTGTTTATAGAGGCATATTGCATGCAGCGTTCTATAGTTTAACTTATCTTGAGAAACATTTCACTTCAAAGTAATTTGGTTATGTAAACAGATAAAAGTATTTCGAATCTGAGAAGCATTACTGCAGCAACGCTTCCCGGGTTGTGTATTCCTGAATGCGAAACTGTCCATCCAGTGCCTTTAAAACCATTATACTATTATATACTTTCGGAACAGAAAAGTTGAGTAAAAGTTCACAGATTTACAAATAACTTACAGGGTTTACAGAAGGCAATGGTGAAAGACTTCCCTTGAAATATTAGTCCATGAAATGCTTTACTTTTTGAGAAAACATTAAAATAATTATAAATCCTCGACATCGAGAATTACGGATTTATTTTAAACACATGTCATGACACGGCGAAACGTGCGGAAACACTATAGGGTGGGTTTTCCCGTTATTATCTCCCGACTCCGATGACCGATTGAGCCTAAATTTTCACAGGTTTGTTATTTAATGATGTTGTAATACACGAAGTGTGGGCCTTTGGACAATATTGTCTACCGAAAGTGTCTAATGGCTTTAACTTCCCACGGTATTGAATACTTACCTAATGTAGGGTCGTACTCCCATATAAATCGACGAGTAAGAAACCGAACTACTGTAGCTGAAATAAAAAAAAAAAATAAATAATGCACAATATGAGAAACAATCTTCTTGAAATCCACTCGAAGTTTGCCGAGTTGTATAATACAGAAGGATTTATTGCAATATTCCTGTTTGGTTCTTCGATAATGGCATTCGCAATCAAGTAAATCAGTCAAAACCACGCATAAGACACCCGCTCTATGTGAAACACAACCCCCCTTAATGCTTTCTCCAGAAGACGATCAGAGCATACTGATCGAAACGTCGAGTTGAAACCAACGGTTCTTTTCAGAACCACCCTAACTCATTTGAGGTAGTCATTACATGGTGTTACCGCAAACCTTTCTATACCCCTTAATATTGCGATGATTCAACACAACCCCATAGCGAAGATTAAATCTATGCGAAATTTTAGCGCCCTCCCGTCCTCATCGATTGATTTATTGATTGAATTTATTCGGATTAAAAAAACAGCAAGAACAAGTCAAAAATACATACACGACAACATGAGAAAAGACAATGAAATAAGACAAATACAAATAGCACACAAGAAAGAAATACTGCACAAAATTAACCATAGCCCCCGAAGCCAAAACTTAGACTAATTTCCATCGGGGTCCCATTAATTCCTGACGCAGCTGCAATTCTTGTTGACATCATAATTTATTTAACATTGTACAGGCAATTATTCTCACTATTGATTCATCAACATTAACCTCATCATCATCATCATCAGAATGGAAGGTTAGATTAACATACCTGGAGCTAAAGCCTTCAGATTGGCAAAGTCTCAATCATATCTTTAGAAATGCAAATATTTATTTTGATTAGCTCTTCGCTTCGTGTTATTAGCTTGTCAACGTCCTCCGACATTGCACCTAACTTACTGGTTACATAAAGAGCATGATTAAAGGCACAGGGGTAGATTTCATGAAGAACTTGGGACTAGTCCTAGGAGATATTAAAAACTTAAGGCTAGTCCAAAGTTAGGACGAGTAACTCGACCTAACTCGAGATAAGACGAGTCTTAACCCTTTGTGAAATGGTGAAATCGACCCTGGACACGGTTGGGTAACATGACCAGTCTTCTCGCCTAAATGTATCCCATCACAGCATGCACAAAATAAACCTTTGGGCTCAATTGGTCGGACGTGGGAAAAACAATTTTTTTTTTTCAATGTCTGAAGTAAATTGAATGAATATTTGACATCAGTTCATAATGCAAAATTCTCTCCATACAAAAATATGCATTTGAAATCTATCCACGTAATGTGAGATACGGCTTGAATGTACGCTGGAATACATAGACCCAAAACACAATGTTGACACTGAACAGCATATAACATAGTTACACGTATACCCCATAGGTATCTACCTGGGTGCGTGGTATGGACATCACGCTGAGTGGGAAATGGGAATCGCAACCAGACATAGGAAATATAACCCAACCACATCACACCATGTCAATAATGAGAAAACTGCACCTGCGATTTGATAACACTTCTTTCTAGACTATTAGAAACAAAAAGAACGATCTTATAAGCTAAAGTAGCAGTTCTAGCCGATTGTCTACTTTCCGCCCAGGTAGTAGTTAATACTAAGGCAAAGGACAGTTCTTGAAATGAGAAATCTCCCGGATTCCGAAAAGCTACTTCGCGGTAGTAGAATATTTAGCAAGACAGTATTTCTCTAAGAACAAACTCTACCTGGCAAGTAGATACACACATGCGTTACCGCAAACCAAATAATAATAGAAAATAGAAGTTAAGCAAATAGGAACCAAATTTCATGGACCTGCTTAAGCACATAAAGTAGCTAAGCATAAGCAAATTATGCTTACCAGACCAGCCAAACAACCATGTCACAAGTACAATTTTTGACTGGTATCCTGCTCAGTTTTGCTTAGCAAAAAATTGTTAAGCAGCACTTGCTGCTTTTATAAGCAACTTTACTAAATTGGGCCGTGAAGTTTAGCAAAGAATATACCTTCCGCCGCATGGCTTGCCCACTAAGCCCAGTTTCATAGAGCTGCTTAAGCAGAACATTTTGCTTATTTTTTTGCTAAGCAGAAATGAGAAGGATAACATTCACACGGTACACATGACAAGGTAGTTTGGATGTTAACCCTATTTTGGTAAGCACTTTTTTGTTTTCGCTTAACTTATTTCCTGCTTAAGCAGCTGTAGAAATTGGGCCCTGTTGGCAAAATTTCATAAAGCTGTTTAGCAGACAAAACTACTGCTTGACAAATTTCTCTGCTAAGCACAAAATGAGTGGGGCACCAGTTGCAACATTGTGAACTTTATGGGTTGTTGGCTGGTAACCTGGTTTTGCTAAGCAAGATTTTCCCGTGCTTAGCCGGTTTTTGTGCTTATAAAATAGAGCCCGGCTGTCACGCTGTTTCTCACAATGTTTTATACTATCAACAGCTTTACATATTGCTCGTTGCCAACTACGTTTTATGTTAACAATTATTTTGAGTAATTACCGATAGTGTCCATTGCCTTTAAAGATGTCAACTTGTCAAATTTAATTATTTTCAAGGGGAGAATTCCTTCACCAGAAACAGTTGTGAACTCAAAACTCGTACTGGTCACTGGTTGTGTCTATGGATGGTCAGATCTGGTATGTCTAGCTCAACAATATGACCTCAATTTATTTGAACAAGGAGAGTGATGGGGCATGGTTTGTGATGGGATTATGTTTTTAACCATTCTAGACAAGCATGATTTCAATTCATACTTCAATGTTTATTTGTATTGAGGTATGTTGTATTTTGATAATCTGTGTTTACTCCAAACGCCACATGTCAAAAGAATTTCAGTAGTTATGAATTATTTAAGCAATTTTATTGACTACCAGATATTATGACACTAGACCTTGTATCACTTCTAATAGATATTAAACTTGCATCGGGGATAAAGAATATTAAAATTTTTTTTTGGTTTTTACCCATATACACCGATGTGTGTAGCACTGTATACTCAGTACTTTCCCGAGTCCTGTGAAAAAAAAAACACAGGCATTTTTACTCGGGTGTGATTCGAACCCACGACCTTTGCAATTCTAGAGCAGTGTCATACCAACTAAACAACCGAGATTGCCCGGTAGCTAGAGGCAGCTACCGGGCCTCTAGCCTCTAGCTACCGGGCAATCTCGGTCTAGTTGGTATGACACTGCTCTAGAATTGCAAAGGTCGTGGGTTCGAATCCCACCCGAGTAAAAATGCCTGTGATTTTTTTTCACAGGACTCGGGAAAGTACTGAGTATACAGTGCTACACACATCGGTGTATATGGGTAAAAACCAAAAATTAATATTCTTGTATCACTTGTTTAGACTACGCACTGACTGTAATATAGGCCTATTCTCACGTCAGTGTTTTAAGTCCCTTTCACACGAGAGCATTAGCAGGGGTCACTTGCTAATTGTTACATAGTATACCTCGTGTGAAAGGACATTAATTTATGGACATGTCAAAGGTCTCTTGTTAATTCTTGTCAAACAAGTGCCACATTTTTAACCATGCTAAAGTTAAGCAAGGGATTCCTGTTAAATTACTGTCGTGTGAAAAGCGCTTGTGATTCTTCTTGTTTTTTAATTCTACAAAACATTAGTATGTATAACTCAAAATGAATTAAACATTATACATTTGAACATAACACAATGAACGGACATACGTGAAAGATTTGTTTATATCGAATGAACCATCCATTCTAAATCACATCGAATACATAGTTATCCTTGTTATTTTGCTCTATTAAGATAAACGTTTATTTCAATATTGCATAAATTACAATAATGCACAAAATTTTATATAATTAAAATGACAGTACATATTTTACAAATCTTATATGAAATTGAACTTTAAACAAAAATGTCAACATCAAGGTTCGGGTGAAGCAACGGATTTTGTTTCCCAGCCTAAGGACGGACAGACACAATGGCAGTGATACATGAACATAACTTGTTCCTACCAATGTTCCTACAATTTGCAAAGGTCCTGGGTCCGAATCCCACACGAGTAATATGCCTGTGATTTTTTTCACTGAACTCGGGAAAGTACTGAGTAAACAGTGCTAACACACATCAGTGTATATGGGTAAAACCAAAATTCATATTCTTTATCCCTGATGCAAATTTAACATCTATGTTCCTACAGTTGATGTAAACCTACATTCCTTCTTAATGGCAGTGAATGATATGATTCGATTAGCCATATGAAATACATCCCCAAGCTGTATTTACAGCGCTGCATAACATTCAACCATGAGGAAGGAAAGCCTCTATGATTCAACATAACATTTTCTTGTAAGTTGAGAAGCTTCAAGATTCTGCATGAATACATTCAAGAACTCGAGACTGGTGGGAAGTGGTCTGTCGCTCGTTATATTCCTCTGCAATTGAGTTAAAGATTGTAATCATTTCTGACTAACTCCTGGCGTGGCTAACTCAAGTTGCGGTGTTTTGTTGTTTGTACAAGACTCTAATATCAGAGCCTGAGGCAGAGTCAATGAAAGGTTCGACAATCACAGAATTCCAACCAGAATAATTCAGTCGCTCATACCGTAATAAGACAACAACACTAGCTGAGACAGTAGCAACACTTAGGATGTAACTACCCTTATGCACTTATGCAGCTACATAGGCCCACTTAACTTTGTTCATACCTTCCGCCCAGGTAGTAGTTAAGATCTAGCAGGATGATTCTTTTATGAACTGAGAAGTGTCCCGAATTTCCGAAAAATCTACTCCGCGGTAGTAGAATAAAGAAAGACGGTTCTCTATCAGAACAAACTCTACCTGGCAAGGAGAGTCACACATGGTGATACCGCAAACTAAATTAAGAGACCTTTTCACAACTTGTCATTAGGCTAAACCACAAGGGTGTATAAGTAAATGCAAGTATGTGGTCAAGAAAGCATTACGATAACACTTCTGCAGTTTACAGTTAAGTCATATCAGAAATCATGCCTCAAACGCATTAAAAATTGCTATATTATTTGATTAGTTGAGTTATGAAGTATTAATAAAAGTAATTTTCTTTTTTACTATAAACTTACCTGATTTCCCAACTCCTGGTCGCCCAAGAACAACTATTCTCGTTTCCACAGTCTTAGCTTGTGGTCCCGTACGACTCATGGTTTAAAGTCCTCCGTCAAATGATGATGATTATCTGAAAAGTAAACACAAATTAGTTTGAATTCTCTCCAAATCCTTGTCCAGTCAAATCTGAAAAGGAATCGTGTTGATTGATGTCAAAAAGTGTCTATTGTGGTTCAGGGCAAGCTTGTGGCGATGAGGAATAAAGAAGGCGTCTACGAGACATCATTACCTATTGATGGTCAACCCCCTGTGGTGATGCTTCAAAACTGCTCAAGAAAAAACACCTCTGCTCTAAGACTCGTATATGAATTCAAAGTTAGATAGACCATTTTCTGTTTGGTTTAGTTATGGTATTACTGCAAGCAGTTTCCACCATGTCTTACCTCAGCTACTCTCACCTTGAGTTATGATGCATCGGTATGCAAGACGCAGGTGACTTCAGTTTAACAGCTGGAGACGATTCACAATTTGATGAGATGATTTCAGCCGGAGCAGCCGGGGCTAGCTAGGGTAGACTAACGGAGCGTTTCCCCCCACGAAGAATCACTAATTTCCTGTTCTCCGTCGTAACGCCTCAACACGATCGTTGCGTCCTATACCTATCAGTAGTTCACGCTAGTTGATAAGTTCATCTAAATGTTTGCCAACTTGTAAATTTATGGATTTAATCAATTCCATGGAACTTGAAAGCAAATTCCAAGTTTTTAGGAATGCCTGGTGAAGACGCGATTGTATACTGTAGGCTGCTTTAGTCTGTGCTCCTGTGTTGTACACTGCGCCGATACTTGACAGCCCTGGGTCGTCCTCGCATGAATACAGTAGTCAATGCTTGCGGGGTACTTTACGCATTTAATAACTCATGGAAATTCCACAAACTACAGGGAGTAAACACTCGTGCTAGTTTGACTCATGGAGGAAGGGAACTTTACTTGATATGCAGAATTTATGAAACTGAGTCTTGGCAGTATAGAGACTGACACTGTAATAGTTACTAAGTCAAATTTGTTTTTACGATTACTAGGAATTTAAAATAACAAAGTCAATCATAGTTTTAAGGGGTTATGTGGATAAACGTCCAGATTACAAAGTGGCTGACTTTGCTTACGTGCTTAATATCACGAATGGTGCTCTGAGGTATGCTAATACCAACTTGATAGACGCATGATCAGTAAATAGTAGATTAACCCTCAAAGATAACCAGGTCCCGTGATGTTTCAGACGCATGCGCAATCACCACTACAGACTAAGTCTATTTTAGCGTGAGGGTTGGGTTTGTTGATGAGTTAAATATAGCTCTCTAAGTCCGCTAACTATGACTTCTTTGTGTTCTGTATCTACCTTGTTACTAATAATAGGCTAATCAACCTAAATATAGACTTGGAAAAATGCCAGCCTGGGGGTGTAACTAATAATAGACTATATTAACCTAAATATAGACCTCCGAAAATGCCAGACTGATCACCTTTTTTCTAATCAATTTAAAATAACCACAGTGTTAATAATTCCTACACAAAACTCTTGGTAAAATATCGACAAACAACAACTGACTCCTGGTATCTGAGAACTACATGACGTCATGGTTGTCGTTAAAAAGTTCGAAAGTAGGATTTTAAACTTTAACCAAGAGAGGTTTGCGGCAGCACGATGTGAAGTATCTCTTTTTAGAACCAACACTTTACTCAAAACAGATATTCACATGGTGTTCCGCAAACCAGCGCATTGTTCGAATTTCCCATCAAATCAGTGCGCCTTGGGCGATACAAGAGAACCTTCGAACATGTCATGGTTTGATCAGACTAATAGACTGACATTGTATCTCGCCCGGGGGAGTCAAGGTACACGACATGTCTCTCTCTCTCTCTATATGCCTTGTATTATATATCGCCTCGGGGAGTCAAGGTACACGACATGTCTGTCTTTCTATGCCTGGTATCGCCTCTGGGAGTCAAGGTACACGACATGTCTGTCTTTCTATGCCTTGGGGCACTCATCTTGTTGCAATCTCATGCACTATTTACAAGCAACGTATCTCGGCCAATACTTTACCCAAACTGCACTATAAGTGCATCTCTAAGTGTTTTCCACTGTCTGTTACTACAAATAAATGCATGGATTTGCAAGCTCAGAGTGCAGCATGCGGATGGAGCGATCAGGTTTCTAACTAAGACGCTCATGTATGCATTAAAGGAATATTACAGAGTTAGTAAGAAAACAAATGGTCTAAGATCACAGACTAATTACATAGAAAACATTCCTTGAAGTATTTCTGTCTGAAATGTCATAATTATTTGATGAGAAATAAATATTTAAATTGGTTTCCCGTTTGGAGTTTATCGCACAGTGAGCGTTTTATTCAAGCTGTTTATCATCGATTTCATACGAAATATGTAATCACTATTTTCTCGTGACCCGGATGGCCGTTTGATCTAAAACTTTTACAGGTTTGTCAGTTTATTTATCTGGTGGATTACATAAAGTGCTTACACTGACAGCAACTGTTTTGTTAGCAAAAAAACACAATTCTGTAATGTTCCTTTAATGCTTTCCGTTGCTTATGGGGTCAGGTTGATATTCACTTTACTCTTTAGTAAAAACAATTGACTTTCAAGAGATGGGTCTCGTTACGGCCGAGAATGTCAGGTGCTTTTCACTAATGGTTTACACAACATGCCAATCTCGTTCAGAGGTGGACCACTCAAATCTTGAATCTTGAATCTTCAATCTTGAAATGTTGTACTCTCCTAAAAGCAATGCTGCTGTCCTGGAGAGGGTGGGTTGCAAAATCCATTTGTGCTTTGTGATTATGCTAGTCAATGTTGTGCTTATTAGTTGCAAGTCTTATTCTTGAAGTTACCAGCGCCAAATTTCAGAAAGCCTGTAAGCACACAAGTTTGCTTAGCATGAAATTTCTTCATTAATAAAAACAGGATTAGCAACCAAATTTCCACGTGATTTTCAGGATAAGCCAACAACAGCTGAATACCAGTAACAAGCAACTTGCAACACATTCACGGAAATGAGTTCCAAAGAGATGCAGTACGAGGGGAAAAGCTACTGGAGTAGCTCTTTGTTCTACATCTCGGCACAGCGTCAGTATAAGGATGAGGACAAGTACTACCCAAGGCCGTCTAGTAAACGTCTTAATATGTAACTCAGTAAAGCGTACAAAGCCAGTCAGTATTGAATCAGACTTTCTGAATACTGAGTCTGTTTAGTGAAGGCGTTAATCTATACCCACTATCTTTCTGAATCAAACTGCTACATTTACAGATTGACTTTTCTTCAATGAGTCTCTTTAGACACCCTTTACTGCCCTACCAGCTTTTACTGGTGCCTAATGATCCAATGCGAAGCTATTTAACATGGGAAGTACCTTTAGAATCAAAGACTGCATTATATCAAATAGATTGTGATTAAAGGAACATTACCGTTTCTTACGATGTTTTATGCTATCAACAGCTCTCCACATACCAAGTAAGGTTTTATGCTAATAATTTTTTTTGAGTAATGACCAATAGTGTCCAATGTCTTTAAACGTAATATACTGAGAAATTACTTCTTTCTCAAAGCTATACGTTACTTCAGAAGGAGCCGTTTCTCACAATGTTTTATACCACCAACCTCTCCCGTATACTCGTTACCAAGTAATGTTTTATGCTAATAATTATTTTGAGTAATTACTCAAAGTGTCCAGTGCCTTTAAGCTAAGATGAGTCCAACCCTTTGTTGAACATACTCCTTTGAATGAACCTCGAGATTGCAATCCAGACCACTACCGGGCAAACAACGTACACAGAATAATAAAACATGAGTTTTATTGCCCCTACCGTTATAAAAGCCTGATGCATCCCATATACAAACATAGAGAAATATTGCCCCTACCGTTATAAAAGACTGATGCATCCCATATACAAACATAGAGAAATAACAGTTAACTTTAAGGTAATAAAAGTCAGTAGGAGTTGACTTTTTAAGCTGGAGACACAGGAAAATGCATTTAAGTTTATTCGACAATGATTCGACTGAAGCTACTACTTTCTCCTATTTTGAGAGACCCTTAAAGCGGGAATGCTTAAAGCTTTGCGATAATCTGTCTACCAAATGTTTTTTCAAGCTTTCTGTACAGAACTATAGAAACACAAAAGAACTCATGTGATTACGTAATCTAAAAAATAATGGTTCTCAATATACTATCTCCAAGGAGGCCGGGATTCCCTGCTCGAGTCATATAACTGTTGTTGAATTGAAAGACCGTCTTCTTTTCAATTAACTTATGGTCTTAACGTCTATAGCCCTTTTCTTACGACAGCAGTTTAACAGGAGTCCCTTGATTAATCTAAGCATGGTTGTAAAATTTTGCAAGATTCACTTCGTGTGAAACAGCAATGTTTGGAATCGTAGTGACATCTTCTCAATAATTTGCCATCCTTTATGGAAACATATTTTTGTCCTTTCATACGAGGTGCATTTGGTACAACTTAAATACAACCACGCTAAAATTAAGTAAGGAACCCTTGTTAATTGCCGTCGTGTGAAATGGCCCATTGGAGATTTGGACTAAATATCTTGAAGAAAAAAAAATGAGCATCCGTGGACCTTCTTTGTTTTCCGTACAAATTGTATTATTTATTGTTCTACTTTGTAAGTTGAAACGACTTTTATTTGAGTTTGTTGAAGAGATTTACTTATTGGTAAATCACTGCCATTTTATGAGCTAAGGAAGTCATTAATTGAGTTGATGTAATTATTTTAGAGGTTGGTTACACTTCACCTAGTAACGGTTCAGATAAAAACCAAGTTAACATCCTGGTAACTATAATGATTACTCACCCTAAGTACGTTATCAATTGTATCAAACAAGCTTTAGTCAATTCACGCTATCTTATAGATAATATATAGCACTTTGAATTGACATTTGCTATGATACTGATCATGTTGTTGATGTTATAGATGGGGATAAAGAATATCTATTTTGGTTTTTACCCAGTGTACACCGATGATTGTTATTACTGTATGCTCAGTACTTTCCCGAGTATAGTGTGACAAAAACATCACAGGCATATTACTCGGATGGGATTCGAACCCACGACCTTTGCAATTCTAGTTTTTCATCAACTAGACCACCGAGATTGCCCGGTTTAGCTAGAGGCAGTTCGAATTCTATGGTTTTGCTTTTTCAGTGGGGAACCGCCATGACAGTTGTTTTTCCTTTGTAAGAGCGCCATATTTTTGTTTAAGCCAGACACCCAATCCACCATTCCACACATCACAACCGGAGTCCGGACCCCAATCTAATACCACTCCAAACCATGTATACAGACGACTCATTGAAAACACAATTAACGAACCATCTCCCTCCCCCCGCATCATCTTGTCAAAACCCCCACCCTCCCCGCCTCGCCCCCTCTCTGTCACAGTCTTTTTGTGAGACTTTTAAAGAGCCCTCATCACCATTATTGTTCATTGATTGTCTATTTAGACGGGTGTGTTTTTTCTCCCTCTTTTTCATTTTGTTCTTTGTATTTGTTGACATTTCCCTTTTTCAAGAAACTGTGTATGTTAATCTTTGTCAGCCTCAGTATAAATGCTCGGAGAGTATTACGTTATGCATGACTAACTGTTTTAATCCAGTGTTTAATGGAACAAGAAATGCACAGTCGTACTCCCAATGTATCCGGTTGTTACGTAATGATCAGTCAGGCACTTTCACAGCACTGCGCAACTGACGTCACTCTCTTCATCGTGTGTGTCTTTGAAGGATCACGATTTCACAAAGTGTCCCTGATAATAATGTATAGTTTCTGATAGACTTGTTGATTTCAAACCTTTCTCCGAAGTCTTGTAAAAACCTTGCTTTGAAATCAATTGTTTTGTGGCACGCCAAGAAACCTCCTCGAACTTTGCACCATATTCGCCCATTACATGTTTTGTTTATTATAACCTACACTTCGTGCGATTCATAGACCTTAAACCAATGATAGTTGTATGAGAGAGATTAACTTTTGCCAGCTTGGGAGTTTGCCGAGTTCCCTTGAAGGAAAGATCACCTCAAAAAGCAAACAAACAAACAAACAAACAAACAAACAAACAAACAAACAAAAGTGTAAACTGCCAACGTCTCAAATGTAAAAAAAAAAAAAAAAAAAAAGGGTTAAACTTTGTAACCAATGTGATGGCACATGGACATGTTAAATCGTGAAAGACTTGTCACCCAACTAATCTTCAGTAAAAGTTAACTTGAAAATAACCAGCCCCCAATTAAAATATACTTACACATGCTGCATAGAACTTACCGCTATTTCCTAAAGATGGATTAAACATCGTCTTTTGTTGTATCTCCCTACCCTAAATCCATGGTTGAATCTTAATAATGGGCACAGTAAGCAGTAACTAAATCCGGTAACCAAACAAAATCAGTTTAAGCTGTTGTCAACAACTCATTCCCAGCAACCCTCAGACTCATCTTTACTGAATAGAAAACTTAAACAATCCATCCAACATGGAGTCAACTTCTTGACATGGTCTTCTAAAGCCCCTTCCACACAAGAGCAATTTAGCAAGGGTCCCTTGTTAAATTGTAGCATGGTTGTTAAATGTTACAAAATGTACCTTGATGTGTGAAAGGACATCAATTGTTTCTACTGTCCCACGTTCTCATGCCTTGTCAAACATTGCTACATTTACAACCGTGCTAACATTTAAGCAAGGCACCCATGTTTAAATTGTTGTCGTGTGAATGGCACTTTGAGAACCCTGTTCAGACTGCTTCTTAGCAGGCATCCCTTGCTTAACTTTAACTTGGGTGTTAAGTTTTACCAAATGCAGAAAGGATACTAATGTTCGGATTTTGCAGGGACCCTATGGTGAAATATTATTCTCAAACATTGCTGTGATCATGATCATATTCTACCACCGCGGAGTAGATTTTCGGATTTTCGGGAAAAATCTCGAAAAACTTCTTTGAAGAACTAGTTTTACTTCTCAACTTGTTACCAGTTCGATCTGCTTGAGGTCAATTAAGGGTTGGTTTTATAATATGAAGCGCCATGTCTGACATGTTGGAAATGAAGGGTTTCTTTCTGGCTTTATACCTTTAAGGATTACGAACACCCACTGGCTTCTTATCATTAAGATGCTTAGAAATACCTCCTACTCTATGGACTTAAAGACAGACTAGTTGACTTTTTAGTCCTCTTCACGATTGTAGTGGTTCTTACTGCAGTTGAGATTACAGGGGTAAGACTTTAGCCAAGGACATACAGATTGTGTTCATCTCACAGTGATAAGAAGTTACAGAAATCTTGTAGTTTCTAATTCAGATCCCCACAACAACCTTGCTTAAGTTTATTCCGGTACCGGCCTATACTCAAAAGCTTCACTCCTTATTTCAATCATCATGGGTAAGACGACTGGATTAAACTGAACACTAAAGACAATCTTAAAGACATCTTGTAGTTAACTTAGATCCCCTGTAATAGCCTTGCTAAATAGGTCCATGATCCAACGCTCAGTTCGATCATCATGTTCGAGACGACTGGGCCTCCGGCACTAAAGACAATCTTAAAGACATCTTGAAGTTAACTTATAGATCCCCTGTAAGAACCTTGCTAAATAGGTCCATGATCCAACGCTCAGTTCGATCATCATGTTCGAGACGACTGGGCCTCCGGCACTAAAGACAATCTTAAAGACATCTTGAAGTTAACTACGATCCCCTGTAAGAACCTGCTAAATAGGTCCATACTCAAAAGCTTTAGTCCCCAGTTCGATCACCATGTTTGAGATTACTGGGCCTACGGCACTTTCAAGAAACCGTAAAGAGTTCCTGTCGGTTTTAAACTACAAAACAAGCTTTGCTATTATGTAGCTCCATGTACCGATACTCAAAACTTTCATTTCTTATTTCGTCATCATTTTGAGACGACTAGATACGGCACTAGAAACAATCTTTAAGAAATCTTGTAGGTTTTAACTTACAAAAGAATATACCTTGTTATTATACAAATCCATGTACCTATACTCAAAAGCTTCAAACTTTATTTCAGTCACCATCTTTGAGACGACAGTGTAAATAAGCCCTCAGCACAATCTTAAAGACTTCGTGTAGGTTATTAACTTACTGAAAACCCTTGCTATTCTGCTCCATGTACCAATACTCAAAACTCAAAAATACTCAAACTGTATTCAGGTCATCATTTTTGAGGCGACTAAAATAAGGCACTATTAAAGACATCTTAAAGGAATCTTGTAGGTTGTTAACTTACTGAAAACCCTTGCTAGTATTATAGCTTAATAATACCGGTACTAACATCAAAGATTCAAACCTTATTTCGATGATTGAGCTGACAAAAAGTTATGCACCACCGAAAAAAATAATTGAAAGTTGCATGTTTCCTCTAATAGTAGCAACCTAAATTAGAAAAGAATTTACGTGTCTTGAATAATGTTATTGTAAACTCAGTGAAAGGGGCTTCTGTTGTTGTGTGTTCCGTTTTAGACGTTACAATCGCTTGAGGAAACTTTGATTGACTTTTAAAGTGTGTTTATATTGAACATAATGGTGTCATGTTTGTTTGTAATTGACATGCAATGTTGTTATATTAGTTCATCTTGTCTTTACGATGAAGTGATCTAATTAAGGAGTCATCCTAACATTCCTCAACACAGTGGCGTGTCCTTCCTTTTGTAGTAGCCGCGAATACTGGAACAGTTTGGTCTATTTCACGAGTTGAACAAGCCATCATTTCGAATCAAATCAAAGTGTATTTCTGACTTTAATTTCCCATTAAATTCACATAAAGGGAATGCTAAGCTTGAGTCCTCGAATTTCCATTCGACCTTGTAATACACTTGACTGCGCTCTCAATAACGTAGTCTTCTTTCATGTCGGTAATTAGGAAAGACAGCTCAAACGTGTTCGTCATTCATTGTACTTAACTTTAGTTACCATAATATCCCGAGGGGAGGTTTTTTCGAACTTTCGGGTTTACTCTGATGTTAGACAAATCTTTCAAGTAGAATTCTCCGAAAAAAAAAACCAAGCTGGCGTCAGAACCAAAGCCGGGGAGGCAGAACCCAAGCCGGTACCGGAGTGCAAGGCAAGGTTTAATAGCCCCCCCCCCCTATTTAAAGCGACCGTAAATACATTACTCAATGGTCATCGGCTTACAGACCGAGTGGTCAAAATGTTATCAAGACTAAAAAAATATCTTTAGAAAACCCTGTAATAATTCTTATTAATTTTTGTTTAAGCCATTATACCGATGTGTGTTATTTTTTTATATTTGCTTTTAATTCTTCGGACAAAACAAAAACAAGTACAGGCCGTCCACGGAAGGGCAAAAGTATAAAATAAAATACAATGAAAAATAAACTGTCATCAAAAAACATTGTGCCCTCCCAGACCTAAAAATCATTGACACTCAGTACTTTTCCAAGTTTCTTTGAAAAAATCACAGGCATAATAATACTCTGGTGGGATTCAAACCCACGACTTTTGCATTTCTAGAGCAGTGTCATACATAATCTTGTTCATCTTATGAAATTAATTGTCATCAAATTGTCGCTTAAGGGCACTGGTTATGGTAATTGTCAGAGACCAGCATTCTCACTTGGTGGATCCCTACATAAGCAAAACGGAAGTTTTGGCTCAATTGGTCATCGAAGTTGCAAGATAATATCGAATGAAAAAACACTCTTGTTGCACAATTTTAATGTGCTTCCATTTTTTTGTTATGCCCAAAATATAGGCTTCAAAACTTAAGTCTTTCTCAGATTCAAAATGAGTGAGAAATTAAACTCTTTCTCAAAAACTACGTTACTTCAAATGAGTTGTTTCTCACGATGTGGTATACTACCAACAGCTCTCCGTTGCTCGTTTCCAAGGAAGTTATTATGCTAATTGAGTAATACTAAACTTGTCTGATGCCGGAGAAAATCCACAGGCTACGGTTTCAGACGCTTTTATGTGAACCACTAGACCATATAACCACTGCAGTTCAATGCTTTATTAGTCATTGGCTATCACGCCGTAAAAGTCGATTAGCAAAACCAACAAACAAGCTAACAATTCTGAACAAAGTCGCGAAACTATTATCAATCTAAACAGTGAAGTGTCAATTCGATATTTGTATAGGGTCTAAGCATCTAGAATAATGCAACAAACAACAATGGTCGGTCTTCCTATTTTATTTCATCGGATATTTACAAAAGACTGCGGATGGTCTTTCACCCCTTAAATAAACACATGGAAAATGCGACAACTCTGATTTACTGCTTCAAGAAACAAATCATGTTCAATTATTGGTACGAACAACCAATTTAAATTATTGTGCATGCCTTCGGGTATTTTGAGAGAAACGGATTCAAGGAAATCGAACGTTCAATAGCCGCCTGGCTGGGTTGAAGCACGAACCCGACAGTAAACACAGAGTAGTATGTACCTACTCCATCTATTGTGCTGCTCACACGACAGCAATTTAACTGGGGTCCCGTGTTAATTTTAGCATGGTTGTAAAATGTAGCAATGTTTGAAAAGATTTTGCAAGAGAACTTGGACAGTAATAGGACTCCTTTCACACAACTATTTTTAACAACAGTGCTAAAAATTTCCGAGAAACGGCTCCCTCTGTAACGTTATTTTCAAGAAAGAAGTAGTTACTCACTAAAATAATATTCGAATTTGATTTCGAGACCTCCCAATTATAGATTCTGGAAAGCATACAACTTCGTGTGGCAAGGGTGTTTTTCTTCCATTTTTATCTCGCACGGTAACAATAATTTTATTCCTGAAATCCAAATTCACTCAACCTGTGGAAAACAATGTTAATAAGTGAAGTCACGTGATATGTGGAAAGGCCGGATGAAGATATTGATTTGATGTTATCCTTGGGTTCTGCCAGTAGCCCCCCCCCCCCCCAGTCAACCTGAGTGACAGGGTAGCTGAGCACAGCTGAGTTTCAACGGATGTTACGCTTGCTCTTAATCATAGAGTAAGGACAGTACTCTATGTCTTAATCAATTGAATTGATCGCTAAACAAAATAACTGTACATGCTTAATACCATCTTGCTCTAGTAACGACAAACTGAGTAGATATAATAAGACTAGTCTTAATTTGTGAAATCCACCCTTGTCGTAACTGTTTCTTCCCATTATGACCAGTGCAGTTTCTTGCCTGCCAGAAAGGAGAGACAATATACAAACTCACTCATCTTGTCAATAAAGGTCATCACATGATCGATAAATCCCAACCCAAGCTCTTACCCAAATCCACAGACAACTTTACAATTGGGTAATGAAAACAAGGGATAAACCTTCTTCTTTTGGGGGAAGGTGGGTCAAAATTCTTCGAAAACTAAACAAAACAAGAAACATTAGCCTTTGAAACTATTTGACGTCTTCAAACAAAATTGGAGTTATACAAAATACCCTAAAAATGCAAGTTTTTCTTGTAATACCTCCCAAAACCTCATTATTTGCTCGACGCAGAGGGCGCTGTCTTCAATTTAAGTCAATATATTTTTTCGTCGAAGAGGGCGCTGTCATAAATTTTGTGTAATTATTTTTCAAATCAAGAGAGGGCGCTGTCTTCAAAAATGTATTAATCTTCGTAAACATGTCGTCTGCTCTCGATGGTTTTAAAATCAAAATGTTTTCATCTCAAAACATCGGTAAGTAACTATTTGTTGTAATTGGGGCGTCTGGAAGTAGCTGGTAGATTCTGTAGATGCCGTGGGGCACAGGTAGCACCCTTTTCTAGTGGGATTCAAAGTAAAACTTGTTGAATTAGTTTGGACACGTTCAAACAAAACGAACGGTTGGTGTTGGTTTGCATTTGGAGTTTGTGTACATTGCTTGAAGTTACTTTACATGATATTGTAAAGTCATGGTAAAGTCATGGGGGCACGGTCCGTCATGAAGTTACTTTGCCTAGATCTATTGGATCTATTCTATCTCTATGGACAAGTTGGACAACTGTATCTGTTTCTGTATGCTACTGTGCAAACTCCATCTGGTGGATATCCAGTACATATGATGAATGGGACAGTCCAGTCGCAATTGTGATAGTAAAGTCATGGGTACTATTTGTTAGCCCCCAACAGGGACCATGAATGAGATTCATAACAACTTAGCGTGGTGAACCCTACTTCTTGTAAAATGTAATAAACCGATCACATAAAAACTAGTTTAAAAACTGATAATGATGGCAACAGACCGATTAAGCTACCAATGTTTACATTTTGATCACGTGACCTATAATTGGTATAGAAAAACAAAGCTACACAGTAAAGACAAGGGAAAACTCAGACCGATGCTAGTAAAAACCAAGCCCTTTTTATAAAGTTGAACGTTGTGACATTGATTTAAATCACATGCTGTTTGACATTTCCAGTACTATACTGCAAAAGAGGTTTCTTTTGAGAGTATGGTTAGACTACGTAAATTACTGAGGTTTGAGCAAGCTCACGTGCCGTGGATTTTGCACTGTGCATGGCGTAAAGTTGGGCTGTGCCAAGGAGACCGCGAAGTTGTCCGACTCTAGCTGACAGCTACCCCTTCTAATCAAATAATTTGAGGTTGAAACTAAAGCGATTTGCAGCTTCTTCAGGAGGTTTTTATTGAAATTATTGGCAGCAAAATCATTTCAATGAGGGCAATGTAAAACCACGCTTTCCGTGCACAAACACATTAGGCCTACATCGTGGAATTTCCTAGTTGGTGGAACTGTGTTTACCCATTACTGGCATTGTTCAGCCACCGGTAAGGTCTCATGTTACAAACTCTGGAATATTCTTCATTGATTTCTAGAATTGAGCCTTTATTGAACAACAATAAACAGTAATCATGTCTTTTTAACGCATGTAGTTTGCAGTACTCTGTGTTGTTTACATTTAACACACACTAGAGGTCACCCGAACCACAGAGCGCAATCGGTCTATTGTTGATATTATTGGCTTTGACTGACTGAGTCATTGCATTTGACACTAAAACTTTCCTTCTGTGTGACCCCTTTGCTTTACATCAAACATTGAAAGTGTGTGTGTGTGCCAACCCCAAGGTTTGTGTCCACTTCTAAATGAAAGATATTTAATTTCAGGCCTTGAAATGTTCCGTTTGGCGCGGTGCCCTGTGCTTTTGCTGTCATTTTTTTTTTGCAATGTTTCAAAACGAATCTACATTTTCCTCCTAGAAGTGACCCTCACCAGAGGATTGATGTGCCCCCTTCAAGAGTAAAGTTAAAGGCCTGTAATTTGTTGATTGCTGAATGGATCACCCAATTGAAATTGAAATCAATAATAGACCCTTAATAATAATAAAATGTATGATCACAAACAACCATTTTTTCACTCAATTGTTGTTGCATGTTTTCCCCTCTGCAGGAATCCTTGAAGAAACCTCACTGTACCGTACATCATTTCATCAGACACGGTTTAAGTTATCACCAACCATCAGCACATCACAAGGAGTCCTCAGCAGATGAAAGTTTAACTAAACGCTCCACCTCTCAAAATTACCGCAAATACTCATGGTGAGTTTTTGACCCTCGAAGGGACCCTTTTAAGAAGAAAACTGCTGTACAAGCAAAGTTCATCTATAAAAGCCTGTAATGTATCTCTGCACTTGCTTCAAGGACCCATAAGACCTGTGGTTACTACATGGGCCACCCTGTTTGAAATGTGGAATCAATAATGGGCCCTAATTAATAAAATGAAAGGTTCCAAACTACCAATAATCTCTCAATTGTTGTTGCATGTTTTCCCCTCTGCAGGAATCCTTGAAGTAACCTCGCTGTCTTACATCATTTCAACAGACACGGTTTAAGTCATCACCAACCATCAGCACATCACAAGGAGCCCTCAGCAGATGAAAGTTTTAATTACACGCTCCAACTCAGGAAATTACCACAAATGCTGGTGAGTTACAACTTAATTTTCTTCTTGTGATAAATTTGATTGTCAGTGTGTGGATCATGAATCCAAGTGCTTCCCTCAGTCACACTGCCTTGTACTTCCATCTTTTTGTTCTTTTTTGAACCGCCCCCAAGATATACCCCTTCTATTGCCTTGCCCAACCTCCCCCTTTTCGTTCTTTCTTGAAACTGCCCCCAAGATATAACCCTTCTACTATTAGCCTTGCCCAACCTCCCCCTTTTCGTTCTTTCTTGAAACTGCCCCAAGATATAACCCTTCTACTATTAGCCTTGCCCAACCTCCCCCTTTTCGTTCTTTCTTGAAACTGCCCCCAAGATATAACCCTTCTACTATTAGCCTTGCCCAACCTCCCCCTTTTCGTTCTTTCTTGAAACTGCCCCCAAGATATAACCCTTCTACTATTAGCCTTGCCCAACCTCCCCTTTTTGTTCTTTCTTGAAACTGCCCCCAAG
Source organism: Asterias amurensis (assembly GCF_032118995.1). Taxonomy (NCBI): domain Eukaryota; kingdom Metazoa; phylum Echinodermata; class Asteroidea; order Forcipulatida; family Asteriidae; genus Asterias; species Asterias amurensis. The sequence continues at coordinate 13,100,160 of NC_092669.1, read as the reverse complement.
ATATAACCCTTCTACTATTAGCCTTGCCCAACCTCCCCCTTTTCGTTCTTTCTTGAAACTGCCCCCAAGATATAACCCTTCTACTATTAGCCTTGCCCAACCTCCCCCTTTTCGTTCTTTCTTGAAACTGCCCCCAAGATATAACCCTTCTACTATTAGCCTTGCCCAACCTCCCCCTTTTCGTTCTTTCTTGAAACTGCCCCCAAGATATAACCCTTCTACTATTAGCCTTGCCCAACCTCCCCTTTTTGTTCTTTCTTGAAACTGCCCCCAAGATATAACCCTTCTACTATTAGCCTTGCCCAACCTCCCCTTTTTGTTCTTTTTTGAACCGCGCCCAAGAGGTAATCCAACGGTTCTTTTCAGAACCACCCCAACTCATTTAGAGATTGTTATTACATGGTGTTACCACAAACTCTTCTAATATATCTTATTTCCACCATGCAAAGTTTCAAATCCTACTCAAGATATACCCCTTCTATTAGCCTTGCCCAACCTCCCCCTTTTCTATCTTTCTTGAACCGCCCCCAAGACTTAAACCCTTCTATTATTTGCCCTGTACTTCAATCCCAACCTCCCCTTTTTGTTCTTTCTTGAACCGCCCCCAAGACTTAAACCCTTCTATTATTAGCCCTGTACTTCAATCCCAACCTCCCCTTTTTGTTCTTTCTTGAACCGCCCCCAAGACTTAAACCCTTCTATTATTTGCCCTGTACTTCAATCCCAACCTCCCCTTTTTGTTCTTTCTTGAACCGCCCCCAAGACTTAAACCCTTCTATTATTAGCCCTGTACTTCAATCCCAACCTCCCCTTTTCTATCTTTCTTGAACCGCCCCCAAGACTTAAACCCTTCTATTATTAGCCCTGTACTTCAATCCCAACCTCCCCTTTTCTATCTTTCTTGAACCGCCCCCAAGACTTAAACCCTTCTATTATTAGCCCTGTACTTCAATCCCAACCTCCCCTTTTCTATCTTTCTTGAACCGCCCCCAAGATTTAAACCCTTCTATATTATTAGCCCTGTACCCCCTAAGATGTTTCCCCTCCCATTTAATCTTGATCTACCTGCATTTCAAGTAATATTGAAAACAAAACAAAGCTCATTTTTTTCTATTCCATTCAATTTAAGTTTTATTTAATTTCTTCTCCAATAAAAAATCAAAGAACAAGTTGGAACAAAACAATTATCAGCATAAAACCTCACTTGGTAACGAGTAATGGGGAGAGGTTGATAGTATAAAACATTGTGAGAAACAGCTCCCTCTGAAGTGATGTAGTTTTCGTGAAAGAAGTAATTTTCCAGGAATTTGATTTCGAGACCTCAAGTTTAGAACTTTAGGTCTCGAAATCAACCATCTAAACGCACACAACTGTGTGTGACAAGGTGTTGTTTTTTATTTATTAGTATCTCGCAACTTCGACGACCAATTGAGCTCAAATTTTCACAGGTGTGTTATTTCATGCATATGTTGAGATACACCAAGTGAGAAGACTGGTCTTTGACAATTACCAATAGTGTCCACTGTCTTTAAAAAAGAAAAACTGACACATGTGAACAATGTATCAATACCTGATCTGACATATTTTTGTTAATGATTATTAATAAATCATGTAATTTATATTCCAAGGCATTTTTACACGAAAAGGGCTCTACGCTATTAAGGTTACATTTGAAAACAAACTGTCAAGTTTGATCAATGGCTCTTTTAATTCATACAATTCTTGATTCTTTATTTTTGTTTACAGGTTCATTAAGATGATGAGGAGCAGCAGTTTCCTCACAAGAGATTGTACCTGGGCTTTGATGAGAACTTTTAAGATTGCAGCTTCATCATGACTTCAAACACTTCATCATCTCTCTACGCCAAGCTTCTCGTACCTCAACTTTGTAAACCTCATACTTTTCAATACTAGGATATTAAGGTAGGCTTTTTGTTTTGTGTATGAATTGTAAAAAGGTCTGTTTACAAATAAACGCTGTGACAGGGCAGCACTGTGACTTCATCATCAATGTACTTAAAGGGCCTGGTCACACAAGTCAATTTTGAGTCAACTGCTCCAGTGCACACAAACAAAAAAACACTTTGATATCAAAGTACTTTTTCAATCATGGCCTCACTATGTACCTCTAATGAATTTCTGTGAAAATTCAGATGGCAATGTTGTTTTCTTAGTGGTTATTGCCTGAAAGTGGTTGCCTATAAATTGCCTCATGGGACATGGATATTTTGCATTTATTGCAGTCCAGTCCCCCAACCTGTGAGGCAGTAGCGGGGCATGGCTATTGGCTTGGAATAACACCCAAGGTCAATTTGCCTCTGAAATCTTTTTACAATCCAAATAAATTGTTCAAAAATGAGATGAAGCACAATTGATGAAGTCCTACATTTTGTAAACAGACCTTTAGTAATATACAGTCCATTTATTGTGACTGTTGATGTAAGGTTCTATCGATTGGTGCTGGCAGAAGAGTATTTAAAGTTACATATTTGTGCCATTTTGTTGGCAACGCTTAGTACAACAATCAACTCATAAGCAGAAAGCACACTATGATTTGCAATTGCCACATTTCTGCTAAGCTGAAAAATAAACATGTGTTGCTACATGTAGAATTTGTCTTATCCAGTCGTTCCTAATTCATTCTCTTGGAGAGTGCTGTCCTACAAAGACCAATAAATGTTTTGGTTTATCGAACTCTCCAGCTCAGCTTTTTCATAGCGTTGCCAATTAAAGTTGAATCATGCTGAGGGGTTTATGCCGGGAGTACTTCTCCTGGAGTTCTTCTGCCAGCACATATCTATAAAATAATGGAAAGAAAATTAATTAGTATGAGTAGTATACAATCATGAATCTATGTGATGCTTAAGTGGCTCAAAGATAGGGGTGTGTGACGTAGCTTTGTCAAAGATCACATCAAGTTTGTCTAATAGATTTACACACCAACCCTGCTCAATTGTTAAAATTCTAACAAATTATGTTCAGTTCTAATATTTTGTACCATTCATACTTTCATTTCAATGGCACTTCTAGAAAGACAAAAGTTGAATTACAACGGTATCAATTGGTGGTTTTAAGTTTTGATTTTAGATTCTATTAAGTAGTAAATGTTTTGGGGTTGAACAAAACGTCAAACTGACTACAGCAGGGTGTGAACCAATGCGTATTTAATTATGCCGGCGCACAACTTAGTCAGCCGGCCCTATGTTGGTAGTCTCCCTATTTTGTCAATGTTTGCTTCGGGTGCCAGTTCTTGTTTCAAGCCAAATTTAGTTTAAGTTATTAGATGATAAGTCTTTTTTATCCCAAGTACCAGTAAGCATGTATCCTATTTATTCTGTAACATTTATAAGCAGAGACTGTGATACTTATTTAGTAATCGTATAAACGGATTGATCACCAATGTCAAGTTGTTGAAACAACAATGGTTCGTTCAGAACAAACATTTGCATTTGGGTAAGAGTTTTACTTGTGACAATTACAACTTCATTGTTTTGGGAATCAGTGAATTCATTCACATCATCTTGTTTCAGTAAACACACCAAATTACCAACTTTGAATTGGAATGACCCATAAATGCTAACATAACAGGGGTGCGTCAATCAACACACTTGTAAGCAAGAATGATTTATATCAAAGGAAGGTAACAATCTGAAACTTATTACCCTTGAACTTTCAGATTAAAACGAATTCCTCAGTTTTGTTGTTGATGTTGATACATTGTAGTCGAGCGAATAAGAACAACGGACTCAAGCTCTATTGATGTTTCTATATACAGCAGAGCATGGGTTCGAGTCCAAGTTGTGACACTTGTGTTCTAAAGCAAGACACTTAACCGTTATTGACACGTAGTTGAATGGATTTAAGAATACGGACTCAAGCTCTGTCGCTGTTTCTATTCAGCAGAGTGTGGGTTCGAGTCCCGGTCGAGACACTTGTGTTCTAAAGCAAAACACTTAACCATTATTAATACGTAGTTGAATGGATAAGAACACCAGACTCAAGCTCTGTCGCTGTTTCTATTGAGCAGAGTGTGGGTTGGAGTCCCGGTCAAGACACTTGTGTTCTAAAGCAAGACACTTAACCATTATTGATACGTAGTTGAATGGATAAGAACCCCAGACTCAAGCTCTGTTGCTGTTTTTATTCAGCAGAGTGTGGGTTCGAGTCCAAGTTGTGACACTTGTGTCCTAAAGCAAAACACTTAACCATTATTGATACGTAGTTGAATGGATTTAAGAATACGGACTCAAGCTCTGTCGCTGTTTCTATTCAGCAGAGTGTGGGTACGAGTGCCGGTCAAGACACTTGTGTTCTAAAGCAAGACACTTAACCATTATTGAAACATAGTTGAATAGATAAGAACCCCAGACTCAAGCTCTGTCGCTGTTTTTATTCAGCAGAGTGTGGGTACGAGTCCCGGTCAAGACACTTATGTTCTAAAGCAAGACACTTAACCATTATTGATACGTAGTCGAGTTGATACATATAAAAATACCAGAGCATGGGTTCGAGTCCTGGTCGAGACACTTGTGTTCTAAAGCAAAACACTTAACCATTTTTAGTACGTAGTTGAATGGATAAGAATACCGAACTCGAGCTCTGTCGCTGTTTCTATTCAGCAGAGCATGGGTTCGAGTCCCGGTCAAGACACTTGTGTCCTAAAGCAAAACACTTTTAAACCTTAATGATACGTAGTTGAATGGATTTAAGAATAAGGACTCGAGCTCTGTCGCTGTTTCTATTCAGCAGTCCTTAGGTTGAGTTTTAGATGCTCAAAGATCGTGTTAAAATGATGTCTTTGACCCCACTTGCCACCCCTCCCCCTCCCTCCCCCTCCCTCCCCAATCTCTGGTTACACCACAAACGTTGTAAACAACTTGGCTACTCAATATTGTTATGAATCTTGTAAATTACTCACAGTTAAAAGTCCTTTGGTTGAGTTTTAGATGCTCAAAGATCGTGTAAAATGATGTCTTTGCCCCAAGATCGTGTAACTGTAAAATGATATCTTTGCCCCCACTTGCCACCCCTCCCCCCTCCCTCCCCAATCGCTGGTTACTCCACAAACGATGTAAACAACTTGGCTACTCAATATTGTTATGAATCTTGTAAATTACTCACAGTTAGAGATCCTTTGGTAGAGTTTTAGATGCTCAAAGATCGTGTACTTTGTACTCAAATGCTCAAGACATGATGTTTACATATGGCAACCGTCTATGTCTAGTTCCCAGTCTCTAAGAAGTGGTAATACAGGTAGTGATGGGTGTCTGACTATTTTTTCCTTTGATATTTACTAGGAAAATATACGTAAATAAGTGTTCGTTTTCAGAGTTTTTTTGTTGAAAATGCGTTGTTTTTGACTCGCAATGTATGTAAAGTGTTCTAATTGTCTTAGAATTGGTTAAAAAAGGTACAATAATTGTAAATATCGATGTACGAAAATGCGTTAGGTGTAGTATGCATGTTATTGTAAGTTGAACCGTAGGGCTGTACGCCTATACACATTGTTAAAGCCAATTAAGATGCATTTAAAGGCCGTTTTTTGAGTGAAGTTGTATATTTTGAATGAATTTTGAAGAGGAAAAGGTTTGGATTGCTGTAATAGAACGGTGTAAGCAGTGTGAAGGTGTTTAGAAGTATTTTGGGGACGTTTTAGAGATGTAAATCGTAACTTTTTTGTGAGTTTCATGACTTTTACACTTTGAATTTTTTTTTTTTTTCACCGATTTTGACCAAAATTAACGAGCGTACGTTTCAAGCGATTTTAAGAAAATGATTTTCCAAAAATGCGTAAAAAATACAAGTTTTTGGTAAAAAAATCTTTTCTACCAACTTTTTTCACCAAAATTAACGAGCGTGCGTTTCAGGCGATTTTAAAATTTTGAATCACCGTTAAAAAAAAAATTAACGGTGATTTTTTTTTTTTTTTTCCCAAAAATGAGATTTTATTGAAAAAATCTTGCCTCCCTCTCCCCCTCTCTTCCCGGTGCCGCCTCCCCCTCTCTCTCTGGTCCCGGTGTGGTCCCCTCCTCGTGGTGCCGCCTCCGTGTTGACTCCTGCTGCTGCGTCTCCTGTCCGGGCGTCGGGTACCTATCATGTTCCTGTGGAAGAAACGTGGGTTATTTCTTTATTTCGCTTACCTCATGGTCCGTGCCGGGGCTCGAACCTCTCACCTTGTCCTCGCGAAACTGTAACCTTAACCACTAGGCCACAACGATGACTGTACAGATCATACATTTTTTGGAGTGATGAATATAACACAACCACCTATGTATAGCATTGCGCTATATACTTACGGGAATAAATAATTAAATAGCCCCCTCTGTTGGTCAAAAATAAATTAAACAACCCCCTCTGTTGGTCAAAATTGTCCAGTGTGAAATAAAAAAACTTGTTACTGTTATAAAAAAATAAAAAAACGTTTTTGCCAATCAGTTATTTAAGGAGTCCAATTTCGCGTAAATAAAGTTTACCCTTATAATTAAACTCAAATATTTTAACCCACCATTTTAAAATATAATATTTAGAAAAAAGACGATTATTAAAAAAAAACACATGGCACACTTTCTTTTATTAAATTCATACTCCATATTTTATTTGAACAATTATAAATAATAGGCAAATTATAACACAAATTATTAGTCGAGTTATGCTACAACGGTTTAACAATTTGTGACAAATAAGTTCTTCACAAGAAAAATAGCTCTATTTTCTACACTGGTGATGAAAACTCACAATAAAAGTGAAAGAAATAAAAAGACTGTAAATTTAGATAAATTATTGATATTATATCTATCCTCTCGGTAGAGTATCTGTTTTTGAATTACACAAACTTAAGTACTCAGATTTCTAATTACAACATTACAGAAGTGATTGGTAGAGCTGACAATGTCAAACTTGCGAAAGGAGAAATTATAGTTTCTAAAATGAGAATAATCATGAATTGTGATCGTAACAACTGAAATCAGCTATCCAGACTTTTTCCAGATTTCTTCAAAATAATAAATTTCTAAATATTAAATTTTAATCCTGCCCAATCCTGTATAATACCTTGTGAGACACTGGACACATTTGTTAATTATTGTCAAAGACCAGTCTTCTCACTTGATGTACCTCAACTTATGCATAAAATAAGTGGCGAGAGAATAATGAAAGGAAAAACGCCCTTGTTGCGCATTAGTTGTGTTCTTTCAGATGCATGATTTCGGGACCTCAAAATTGAATTCTGAGGGTCTCAAAATCAAATTCAAATATTTTAGTCGAAAGAAAACTATGTACTTCAGAGGGAGCTTAACAATTATTTTGAGTAATTACCAATAGTGTCCAGTGCCTTTAACTTTCAGTTTATTGAAAGATTACTTTTAACATAATTTATTGGTGGTCACAGCCCAGCCAAACAAAATCAAAGTTATGTTTCCTTTAACATGTACACTTGAAATAAATTGGTAGTTTTCAGTTGGGCCACACAGAAATATAATCACGTTTCCTATCACACTGAATTTAGTTAAAATTTGGGCAACATTTGTCTTTATAGTTTGGCCAAACAAAAATTACGTCATGTTTTCTTTTCCCATAAAAATGAAAAATTTGTAGCCAGGTAGTCTGGGCCAATTGAAAATATAGTCATGTTTCCACTGAAAAGGGGGAAGTGCACAGGTGGGCAATGCTTTTAGAATTTTTATCCTGTAACACTGAAAACAAGGCATGTGCCACAACATGCTAGGTGTTGCTCAAGGGGTCGACAAGTAGGGTGGATAGGCTCGCGATATTTCCATTTGCAATCTTTGTCAGCCACAAATGTCAGATTTGACTGACAGTCCGTCTGAGTTCCTTTAGTTTTTGCACTCAATTTTATAAGTCAATGAATGACAAAATAAATAAAAATTGCATAATAATTCCAATCAGCAGTTATTTTGCATTAATTTTGCATTATTTTGTTTGGCCCATCTAAACTTTTCCTTACTCCAAAAATAATCCTTCAATTTTACAAATATTGTTTGAAGCTTTTACAAAATAGGTTTCTTACTCAGCCTTGATTTCTACACCCTTGATAGCATCAACGAAGCCTTGATGGTTGTCCACTCAATCAAACTTGGAGTAGTATTTAGCAATGAAGATGTCACCGAGGATCCAAAGAGCGCCCAGGGGGTAGGGGTTTATGGAAGTCCATTCTGATGAATCCACTCAAGCAAAGTGTCTGTCTCCCCTCTCGGTTTCCTAAAATGCAAGACAAGGAGAATATCATTTACATCAGTTATACTCAAGACGTTAACCCAAGAGGGTCAAAGTAAAAACCAGCTCTTTTCAGAGCCACTAACTTGGGTACTCAAACAAATTTATAAAATCTCACCACCAAAATTTATTAGTTTCTTCAGACATCTGTGAAAGAATACAAAATGTCATCAGCCAACAAAAATTAATCAACAGTTTCTTCAGTTTGGCCAAACAAACATGTAATAATGTTTTACTATTACATTGATTTTAGATAACAGGTGGGCAATATTTCTTTTATAAATTTGGCCAAACAAAAATTAAGTTATGTTTCCCAGTATAGAAAATTGGTAGGTGTTAGGGCCAACAAAAATATAGGATTGTTTTCAAAGTTATGTCATCATCAGCTAAACAAATTAATCAACAGTTTCTTGGGGTAAAAGTATACACTTTAAAGGTAGAGGTGATGGTTACACAACTAACCCTTATCCTAACCCTATCCCTAGGAAACGGGTTTGGGATAGGGTTAAACCAGTTTTGCAGGATGCTAACTATACTAACATTGCCACCAACTTTATCAGCCATACAAAAAAGTAGACTTTCAGATGCAAAATACAACTTTATAAGGTCAAGTATTAGTCTACCATTGAAACTGTTTTTTGGGGATGGTATGAATTGTTTGGGTCAATCTGAGAAAGGCATTAGGCCTGAAGTCTTTCTCAAATTCAAATATTTTACTGAGAAATTCCCTCTTTCTCAAAAACTATGTTACTTCAGAGGGAGTTGTTTCTCAGCTCCTGAGTTGCTCATTTCCAAGTAAGTTGTTATGCCAATACATATTTTGAGGTCCATAACCAATAGTAAGAAATTAAGGAAAAAAAAAAGTCTGCTCCAAAATAAAAACATGAACAAAACCATAACCCCCCCCCCAATTATTCATTTTTTTTCTCCCCCCCCCCTCAAAGAAAAGTCACCCCAAAAGGGCCCTTATTTTGTTAAATGAAAAAAAGAAAAAAGGCTGCCCCCCTCAAACCAAAATGCACCAAAAAAATTCAAACACAATCTGCCACCTAAAAAAAGGGGGTCTGCCCCCTAAACAAAAAGTTACAAAAAGAAACTAAATAAAAAGTAAATAAAAAAAAAAGGGGGGAAAATCGTCCACCCCAAAATAAAAACACGAAAACAAAAACATAACCCCCCCCCCCCAAAAAAAAACCCATCCCCCTCAAAGAAAGTCCTCCCAAAAAGGATGAATGGATAAAAAGGAAAACAATCGTCCACTGCCAAAAAAAAAAATACTAATCTGCCCTCAAAGAAACAGTCCCTCAATTTTTAATGAAAACAAGGCAGCCCCCCTCAAACAAAGCCCACAACAATTTTTAAAAAGTCCACCAAAACGCCCCTTAACTTAAAAATAAAAAAGGCCCCCCCCCCCCTTAAACAAAACCCACAAAAAATTAAAAAATATTCTGCCACCCTACAAAAAGAGGTCCACCCCGAAGAAAAGAAATATTTAGAAAAAGGGGAAAAAGTCCGTCCCCAACATAAAAACACAGAAAAAAACAAAACAAAACAAATCACAGAGCTTACAAAAAATGAAAAATGCACAATAAAACAACAAAAACTTATCGAAAAAGCTACATACACAAAACAAAGAACAATTCAAACCAACAATCTGCCCCAAAAACAAAAATGTGAAAAAAAAATAATAATTCCGCCCCCAAATAAAAGCACAAAAAACATCCACCGTCCCCCCCCCCTAAAAAAAAGTCCCCCAAAACATCCTAAAAAAAATTTGATGAAAAGAAAGCTGCCCCCCTCAAACGAAACCCACAAACAAATTTAAAATACAATCTGCCCCCTAAAAACATGGACAAAACATAACCCAAAACACCCCCCCCCCCCCCCGCCCCTCAAAGAATAAGTCCCCAATTTTTTTCATTTTTTTTAAAAGGCTGCCCCCACCTCAAACAAAACCCACAAACAAATTTAAAATACAATCTGCCTCTAAAATAAAAATGTAAAAAAAAAAAGAAAAAAGGCTGCCTCCTCAAACAACCCCCCACCACCCTCCCCCACTCTCAAAAAATACAATCTTCCCCTAAATAAAGAAATGCATCCTTAAACAAATAACAAGTCCCCCCCAAAGAAAAAATAAAAAATAAAAAAAATATATATATATATTTAAAAATTCCTAGTTATGGGCCTGTGAGTATTACCAAATGTGTCCAGTGCCGTTAACAAGCAAGTTCTAGTGCTCTGGTAAATAGCACTCTTGTCTGCATAGCTCTACCTAGTGTCCTGAAAGTCTCCATTTGACCTACCTGTACTTTGACGAGATTGACAACTTGGAGGTGCAGCTCCCATCAAGCTTAGAAATATGTTCCTCGTCGGCTGTTGGCCAAAACAGAGGTCCCTGTGTCACAGATTGCTTGGCAACCTCCATCGTAGAACTTTCCTAGTGGAGATTTTCTCTATTAGCAGTAGACCCTGAAATGGTAAGAAAAATACAAACTTTGACTCCACATTGGGGTTGCAAATTATCAGCATTTATAATTATCAGTTAAATTTACAATACAAATTTCTGACATGAACTTGAAGGGGGATTAAGCTATTAAGGGGTCATTCGGAATAGTCAATGTTGAAAAATAGATATGTTTTAATAATTGGTGCGCAATAAAAATAAAGCCATGATTCCAAAACACTTTAAAAAAATTTGTAAGTGGGCAACAAGTTTCCTATACTTACACCAATGCCAAACAAAATATATGCCATGTTTATTGTTACACGACCTACCCCTAAAATTACACTGTGAATTTCTTGACCCTTAACTTTTTAATTGTCCTTCATGAACATACAACGAAATTAATGTTCATTTCCGTAAAATCTATGATCAAAGAGCAAGTTTGCATGTGTAGCTCATGCGTGGGTGGGTCAGTAGTTAATTACTTTTACCCATTACACCATGATGTGTGTACACACAGCATACCCAGAACTTTCCCAAGTAATGTGTAACAGTCAAAGGGCTATCACTCCGGAAGGATTCTAACCCAGTACCATAGAAAATAATTCCAGGATAGTTACTAATAAATGTCATCAAATTTTAACATCTCACAGTGCAAGATGATAAAGTCGATTAACACATACCAACATTAAAGCAATAACCTCTACCCAACCCTTTACTGTATACATTGTACCTATGGTGGGGTAAAAGTCTGAGCCTATTACTAAACACACATTTGAAGTGTCTACTGCACATGACAGACTTTTCTAATGTGTGCATAATTAATTAAATCCTGCCCATTCTAGTTGTCCAATGAGCATCCATAATACACATGAGGGTGACTACCTTGTTCCCAACCATACCTGATGATCATACTCTTGTATGTGGACTAAACATTGTGGGGATGAGCACGCCACCTCTTGCATATTGCATGAGGGCCTTTGTGTTATTCCTTGTTATTGTCAAGCTTACCAGGTCCATCTTTCCCAAGTTTAGGTTTGGTGAGTCCATTGTACTCTCTCAGTCTTAGTCTCTCTGAAGCATTACAAGTCAGATAAGCTCTGGATGGATCTGTGCGTAGCTCCTTGATCTCGTTGAAGGCCTGAAGTAGCAAGTTCTCCTTTGAACACAAATAATAAATACATTTGATCAAATAATCAATTAGTATGTGCCACCAGTGGAGCCAATCTGGTTCCTCAAATATCAGGGTCTATGACTCACAAAGTTTTTAAAGGGACATAAAGTCTGAAAACTGGTTAACATCAATGAAAAAAAAAAATCAAAAACATGAAAATATGTAGAAATTTTTTAAGCAAGGGATATTAAAAGAGAAAAGTTATGGCCTATTGAAATTGCAAATAGGGCTATAAATGAACTTTGATTATAAATACAAATGAGGCTCGATCAAAGAGGCATATTTTGGATTACGTAAACAAATGGTAAAACAAAATTATAAAAGGTATTTGGATGAAAATTGAATTGCAAAGCAAGAAATAAGGGAAGAAGAACTGTTATTATTATACAACAAATATATTCACATAATGAAATTCTTTAAAAACACAAGATTTAGGCAAGAAATAAGGGAATAAACTGTTGTTATTATTATAAAACAAAAAAATAGTCACAAAATGAAATTATTGTATAATACAACATTTAAGCAAGAAATAAGGGAAGAAACTGTTGTTATTATACAACAAAAATATTCAGAAAATGAAATTCTTTAAAAATACAACATTTCAGCAAGAAATAAGGGAACAAACTGTTGTTATTATTATACAACAAAAATATTCACAAAATGAAACTATTTTAAAATACAACATTTCAGCAAGAAATAAGGGAAGAAACTGTTGTTATTATTATACAACAAAAATATTCACAAAATGAAATTATTTTAAAACACAAGATTTAAGCAAGAAATAAGGGAAGAAACTGTTGTTATTATTATACAACAAAAATATTCACAAAATGAAATCATTTTAAAATACAAGATTTAAGCAAGAAATAAGGGAAGAAACTGTTGTTATTATTATACAACAAAAATGTTCTCATAATGAAATTCTTTAAAAACACAAGATTTAAGCAAGAAATAAGGGAAGAAACTGTTGTTATTATTATACAACAAAAATATTCACATAATGAAATTCTTTAAAAACACAAGATTTAGGCAAGCAATAAGGGAATAAACTGTTGTTATTATTATACAACAAAAATATTCACAAAATGAAATTCTTTAAAAACACAAGATTTAAGCAAGAAATAAGGGAAGAAACTGTTGTTATTATTATACAACAAAAATATTCACAAAATGAAATAATTTAAAAAACAAGATTCAAGCAAGAAATAAGGGGAAAAAACTGTTGTTATTATTATAGAACAAAAATAATCACAAAATGAAATTATTTTAAAACACAAGAAATAAGGGAAGAAATTGCAAAGGTACTGTACCAATTATGTATAAAAACAAAAATACTAAAAATAAATAAATTATTCAACAATGAAAGATAATTAGACATAACTTTTTTTAAACAGACACAAGAAGCAAGAAATATTATTTTAATTATCATTATTATTATTGGTCTATTAAAATTGCAAATAATGGCTTTTAAGACCATAAGCCAAATTTGGAATGTTTTTTAGTGAAAACATTTAAATTTAAAGTGGAAGGTTATAAAATGTACACTAGTGTACGTAGGTACACCAACAACACAAAAATATTTGAAAAAGTGATATAATTAAAAATACAAGATAAGAAGCAAGAGATAAGGGAAGGAAATAAGGGATAAACAAGAGAAAAGTTATTATTATTGATTTTTGGTAAATTCATATTGCAAATAAGGCTTGACCAAAAAGCAGAATTGCGGATACATTGTAAATGTTTGTAATAAATACAGATGCGCTTGGTTATTTGGTAAAAATTTTTTAAAGAGGAAATGTTAAAACTTAAAGAAGAGATATAAAATATGTACGAAAAACCTACAAAGACAGTAATAATTCAATTATGTCAGGCGAAATGTTGACACAATATTCACCGTGTGTGGGCCGGGGGGGTGGGGGGGGGGATGGGGAGCACACATCAGTCCTGCGGCTGTAGTACACTCATACATACACATGACACACACACTCACACTGGCACAAACCAATGTCAGTGGCAACAATCGACAGTCATGACTCGTAGAATAGTGGTACTGTACAAGAACTTAGAAGAACATCGTTATCAATCATTCATTTCAATTGAATCATTGTTATTGTTATTGTTATGCAATTGGCAGACAGGGATACAAGATACACATGAGTCTGACCACCATGAGCCCATCATGACACTAACTGATGTCGATGACAGCTTGCGTTCGTTCATTCATTTAAGATTCAAACAAAACTTACTCAAAATGTCTGGTGGTCTCTGCCTGAAATTTACTCCCATTCTCCGGCTTGCTGTTCTCTGTGATTTGATGTGAATTCCCATGGTGACACTGGCATTCGCAGACGACGGATAGCAAACAGAATATTGATTTAAAAAGAACTGTTTCCAACACAACAACCCTGCAACAGGAAGCGTTTTTCGTTGCAGAAGACAATAACAACAAGCAGTCTTAGTCCCCCATTCGTGCTCGTTTCTTCGTACTAATATCTACGTAATAAAAATAGTAAAGGGACCACACTAATTCCGTTACTTCTCAAATGAGGGCGCTGTTTACATTTTTAATTTTTTGTCGAAAGTTTTTGTCGACATCTACCTGCGTCGGGAATTCAACCCACAATAATTAAAACAAATTGTAAGAAAAATTGTTTTTAAATTAAAACGGCAAAACCCTATGAATTCATCGTCATGAAATGGGCTAGCGTTTACTGGTCCCCTACGTTTATAATGGAAACAAGAAAAAAAGGAAAGAAAAAGAAACTAAACAGATTTTTGGGGGGCTTTTATTTTTTTATTTTTTGGTGATCGCAAATTCCGGGTCCCTGGCCGGGGCCTCAAAATGTGCAACCTTGGCCATGGACCTGTTTAGCAGATTAAACAAAAACAACAAATTGGGTGGGTGGGACACCGGTCACAACAATGTAAGTTGGCTGGTAACCCGTTTCTATAAAGGAATTGTTTTGCTGTGCTTAGCTGAGGTTTTATGCTTACCGGTTTTATGACATTGAGCCCTGGTGTCAGTGACTCAGTGTCAATATCATGACCCAGGCATGCTGGGGCAAACTCACGCATGGATCCACGGGGCCTACAGAAGAGCGCAAGTTTTCCAAAGTCGAAAGAAATCAAACGATGGTTCGATGGAGCCTTCTTCCAACTCTTACACAAGATGTTCCAAAGTGGGTTGGTTTTTCGCCTTCATTGAGAGCTAAAACTCATCACTTAAAAGTTGCACTCAGCATGCAACATAGCCCTATATAGGACTCTTCCTCTGTGCACAGATACAGTCACTGTAGTACAATACGAAAGTGTAAGGCCGCCAGGGCTATCAGCAACAGAAACTTTGCCAAAATATGACTAAATTGACTGGGTTTTTTTCTATTGTCATTCGTTGGTATAATAGACTTCGGTTGGTGCGATGTTGGGCTCAACATAACGTGTAACAATGCCTTGCAGCTCAAAGTCAATCTTTCTTTTGTCACATAGACACATCGGCCCTTTTCGAAACGACGGCTTCGGCTTTTGGATTCGGCTTCCGGCTAGCTTGGCCCCGCGGTTGTTTTGACAATATTTGCGCGTGCTGTATGCGCTCATCTTCAGATTAGAGGACGGATCATGAAGCCGAATCCCTATCCGAAGCCGTGGTTTCGAAAGGGCTATGATTGTATCATGACGACACATAACAGTCCCCCACTGATGAGGTTAAAGGCAGTGGACACTATTGGTAATTACTCAAAATAATTATTAGCATAAAAACCTTTCTTGGTGACAAGTAATGGGGAGAGGTTGGTGGTATAAAACATTGTGAGAACAGCTCCCTCTGAAGTGCCATAATTTTGGAGAAAGAAGTAATTTTCCACGAATTAATGATTTCGAGACCTCAAGTTTAGAACTTGAGGTCTCGAAATCAACCATCTAAACGCACACAACTTCGTGTGACAAGGGTGTTTTCTTCTTTCATTATTATCTCGCAACTTTGATGACCGATTGAGCTAAATTTTTCACAGGATTGTTTTTTTATGCATATGTTGAGATACACCAACTGTGAAGGCTAGTCTTTGACAATTACCAATAGTGTCCACTGCCTTTAATACGAAGAGCTATCATTTGACTGAGAGTTTTGCGCAGTGCGTGCACGTGTCCATTGTTTGAACTCAACGATGGCGGTTAATGCAAGGGTGGATCTTGTTGCTATGGGTTGACCGGGCATACTTAAAAACCCTCTACTGACGTGAAAAATGAACAGCAACTTAACAAGGCGTACTGGGACACCAAAAAGCAATCCTAGCTTGAACGAAAACAGTAAAAAGTCATATTTCCAGAAATTCTTTTGCAATAGTTTATTTCCTGTACCCCCCGAGCAAATAAAGTCAATATTAATTTTTAGTTTTAACCCATAAACACCGATATGTGTTACTGTTTACTCGGTACTGTCCCGAGTCCTGTGAAACAGTACCACATGCATAGAGCTCGGGTGGGGTTAGAACCCACGACCCTTCATTTCTAATGCAGTGTCTGACCAACCAACTAGACTGCCGAGATTACCGGTAGGTAGAGGTTGGGTTAAAGAAATGCAATAACAATGTTATTTCACTATGGGCCATGGATGGGACGTGTCATCTCCCACCGGAGATGTATGTATAATAATGCTGCTAATTGTGAACGTTTCTCTTACGTTTATTGGTAATCTATTTTGCATAATGTCAGAGTTCAGTGACCTCAACCAATCCCCTGCTGGCATCTAAGGAATTTTGTTTAGGGTGTGGCAGACCCATATCCCCATATGCATCATCACGTTAGGTACCTGGGTGCAGGAATGTTCAAGTCATTTTTTGTATCTGGTTCCATTTGGTTCAGTTCATCGTTTTTTCTCAAAGAAGTTTCCATAGCCGATATCGTAAGTACAATATTTCTTCATCATCGTATGAGATTTAAAGACACTGGACACTATTGTAATTGTCAAAGACCAGTCTTCTCCTTTGTTGTGTCTCAACATAGTATGCATAAAATGAAAAAAAAAATTGTGAAAATTTGAGCTCAATCGGTCATCGAAGTTGCGAGATAATAATTAAAGAAAAAACACACTTGTCTTATGAATTGAAGTTGTGTGCTTTCAGATGCTTGATTTCGAGACCTCAATTCTAAATCCGAGTTCTCGAAAATCAAATTCGTGGAAAATTACTTCTTTCTCGAAATCTACATCACTTCAGAGGGAACCGTTTCTCACAATGTTTTATACTTTCAACAGCTCCCCATTACGCGTTACCAAGTAAGATTTTATGCTAACAATTATATTGAGTAATTATCAATAGTGTCCACGGCCCTTAATATCACTTATTTTTGTATCGTACAAATTTAATACTTTGGTTATTGGAAATTTATTTCCTTTCTACTTTTGTTGATTACGGCCTTTTGGGGTTGTTTTCTGGTCAAATAGCTGATCTGTATTTCTGAAGGATCAAAGACAGATCCGATAATATTGTTGGAATGCAAAGGTTTTATGGTGCAAATAGCAAAGTTGTTAGTGTCCTATTTTGGACCCACTATATTTGTTTCTTTAATTACTTTGATTATCCTGTGTGTATTTCCCCACAGTATTTGTTCAATCAGTATGCCGCCGCAAAGAACCCCCCGTAAATCTCTTTACATCACACCTGGCTTCGTTACGTTTCAGTGTTGAACTTGAAGTGATTTTCCCCGATAACAATTTGTGTTAATTTAGTTTGGACAATAATTATTATAATTGAACATCGTTTGATATCGAATTGGTGCAACGTACGATTTGTTCAAGCCTTAAAAGAACACGTTGCCTTGGATCGGACGAGTTGGTCTATAAAAAGCTTTTGTTATGAAATGCATATTGGTTAGAAAGATGTTTTAAATGTAGAATATAATGATCCACACAAGTATCTCTCAAAATTGCAGTTTTCCTTTTACGTCGCGAGCTAACACGGTCGGCCATTTATGGGAGTCAAAAATTTGACTCCAACAAAGGCCGACCGTGTTAGTCGACGAGGTAAAAAGAAAACCACGCAATTTCGAGGCATATTTTGTGTAGATCATTGTATTCTACTTTTACAACATCTTTCTACCCATATGCATTTTATAACAAACGAACGCTTTTCAAAAAACAACTAGACCGATCAAAGGCAACGTCTTCCTTATAGTTTTCTTTAATCTTTCAAGAAGCCTTCGATTGCATTTTCTTCAATCTTTCCGGAAAACTTTGATTGCTTGTTTTCTTTTAAATACCCTTCTGGTGTTGTTGATTTTATATTGAGTAAATTATGTATTTATATATTATTTTTCTATTTCATTATTTGATATTAGTTCACCTGCTCCTCGCCGAGTTATAAAATAAAGTACCGGGTCAAATAACACACAACTTGTCTGCCAACAATCACGTTAAAGACACTGTACATTATTGGTTTATTGTCAAAGACCAGTGTTCTCACTTGGTGTATCCCAACATAGGCATAGCAAAACATTAATGTGTGCTTCCAGATGGTTAATAAAATGCTTCAGGCCTGAAGTCTTTTATTATTTGAGTGAGAAATTACCTCTTTCTCAAAATCTATGTTACTTCAGAGGGAGCCGTTTCTCACAATGTTTAACACTATCAAGTAGTCATGGTTGCATCAACACGGTGACAGGGAACATACAAATTTTTTTTTTCAACCTTTGTTTTATTACAGATATTACAGTATCTATAAACACAATTTAAAAGTTAATATTAAACTTGGCTTACTTTCATACATTAATAACCTGTAGTTATCCTTAAATGGCTAAAAATAACAACAAAAGATGAGCCTTTTATACACTTACTTGTCTTGTGTGTCATGTTGTCATTATAAAAGACACTGGACACTATTGGTAAGTGTCAAAGACCAGTCTTCTCACTTGGTGTATCTCAACATATGCATGAAATAACAAACATGTACAAATTTGAGCTAAATTGGTCTTCTAAGTTGCGAAATAAAGATGAAAGAAAAACACCCTTGTCACACAAAGTTGTGTGCTTTCAGATGCTTGATTTCGAGACCTCAAAATCAAATTCGGAGGTCTTGAAATCAAATTCGTTGAAAATAACTTCTTTCTTGAAAACTATGTTACTTCAGAGGGAACCGTTTCTCACAATGTTTTATACTATCAACAGCTCCCCATTACTCGTTACCAAGTAAGGTTTCATGCTAATAATTATTTTTAAAAGTAAAAACCAAAAGTGTCCACTGCCATTGAATCAGCCATTTTAAGTCTTACTCCCTAACTGACAGGGTTTTGGATACATACAATGCTCATGAGAGTAACCAGACTGTTTTTGTTTACAGAGGAATTTGTAATAGATATTATTATTGAATTGTCAAACAGGCTTAAAGGAATATTACAGAATTGTTTTTTTTGCACAAAAAAAAACCAGTTCCTGGCAGTGAAGGAACTTTTTGTAATTCCACCATATACAAAAGCTTACAAACCTGTAGAGGTTAGAGATCAATCAGTGAAAAAACAATTACACATTTTGCATGACACCGGTTCAAAAAGAAAATGAATAAAATGCTCACTGAGCAATAACTCAAAACGGGAAATAAGTTTTGTGTATTTCTCATCATATAATGACATTAGTTTCAGACAGAAATATTTCAAGGGATGTTTTCTACTATCACCACCATTAGACCATGTAAGTTTTATGTAAATATGTGATCTTCACAATTTCTTTCTTATCAATTCTGTAGTGTTCCTTTAAATGTATATTACACATTATGTAAACATTTAGAGTTTAGTCAGTTGAGAGTGTCAGTATAAAACAGTAAAAAACCAAGCACGATTTTCAGCATATAAACACATTGTCCCTAATTTTGGCTGAAACAACTGAAATCAGCCTGATTTTGTTAGGTTTTCAAGTACAATTTTTTCATTAATATGACTTCATTTCAGAGGGAAATATTTCATAGACAAAAATGGTTCTAGAATTCTGTAATGATCCTTTATTGGCAGTGGACACTATTGGTAATTACTCAACATAAATAATTATTATTAGCATAAAACCTAACTTGGTAACTAGTAATGGAGAGCTGTTGATAGTATAAAACATTCTGAGAACCCTTTGAAGTAATGTAGTTTTCAAGAAAGAAGTAATTTTCCACGAATTTGATATTGAGACCTCAAAATTAGATTTTGAGGTGTCGAAATCAAGCATCTGAAAGCACACAACTTGTGTGACAACAAGGGTGTGTTTTCTTCCATTATTATCTCGCAACTTCGACGACCAATTGAGCCCATGGTTTCACAGGTTTGCTAGTTTATGCATATGTTGAGATACACTAAGTGAGAAGACTGGTCTTTGACAATTACCAATAGTGTTCAGTGTCTTCAAATTAAATGTATGAACTTAATAAACAGAAAAGAATTAAGACTATAGTCTTATCTTGACTAAGGTCGAGTTGCTCCTCCTTGGAGCCATAGATGCTATCTATGGACGTTCTTATACAACGCCATCATAACTGGTCTGGCTTTCTTGGCTTCAAGCGAAGACTCTGCAGCACTCGCAAATCCAGTTCCTCCCTGAGCAGTAGAAGAAAAAAAATTATTATTATTCAATACAGACTTTTAAACACTTGCCTCTCAAAGGATGTCGGCAAGGGTATCATCCACTAGGAGGCTGGCTGGTAGACCAGAATGCACTATAGGAGAGGGCTACTGCCACCAGGGGCATGTTACCACCTACTCCTGGGGCTGAAACAGGGTAATCCCCTTCACAGTCTGTAAGGATGAAGGCTTGGGTATCATCCACTTAGAGCCTGGCTGGTAGAGCAGAATGCACTAGGAGAGGGCTACTGCCACCAGGGGCATGTTACCACCTACTCCTGGGGCTGAAACAGGGTAATCCCCTTCACAGTCCGTAAGGATGTAGGCATGGGTATCATCCACTAAGAGCCTGGCTGGTACAGCGGAATGTACTACCTTCCCAACTTTTAATGAAGCAATTATGGTTAAAGCAGTGGACACTATTGATAATTACTCAACAAAATTGAGTTATATCCGTTAACTGTCACGAAGCGAGTCATACCCAAGTTAACGACACAATTTCAGTTCGGATATCCTAAAAAAGAAAAAGTGGACCTTCTTATGAGTTTCATATTATTCAGAGAAATCAGTACAAAGTTAACCCTTGGGGTGGAACCAACACATACGCTATGACTGGGTTGGCGCAGGGCTGTAGGGTCAAGCAACAACAATCAAAGTCACCCACGGAGTCGAACATTGTAGCAAGCCTATGAATTATGAACTTAAAAAAATAATTTGGGGTTGAAAAAAGAAAACTTGTCTATAAGGTGGGACTCGAACCAAAGACCTTCAGATTAACGTGCCGGTGCTCTACCAACTGAGCTATCTAGCCCTCTGTTGACGGTCTTCCTATTTTATCAGTTTCTTGGTTCAGGGGTACCAGTCATTCCAGTTTTAATAAAAGACCAAAAGATTTATAATGTACACAATGCACACAGGCCAAGTTTGTACGTTTGTACATTGGAAAATACCTCTTAGCTCAGAGCAGTTTTTACAAGACAGAAATTGAATAAGGAAGAGAGATAGTGGAATAAATCTTCACATGACAGAAATAATAATAGAGTAGGAATCATTTTCAGATTTATTGACAATGTCTAAAGTTGGGAGTACAATAAGAGACAGATATATCATTCATCTAAACAAGTCTACATTATGAGCAATAATCAACTGCAGTGTCAATCTAGATTTATTGACAATGTCTTAAGTTGAGAGTACAATAAAAGACAGATATAGCATTCATCTAAACAAGTCTACATGAGCAATAATCAACTGCAATGTCAATCTTGATTTATTGACAATGTCTAAAGTTGGGAGTACAATAAGAGACAGATATAGCATTCATCTAAACAAGTCTACATGAGCAATAATCAACTGCAATGTCAAGCTTGATTTATTGACAATGTCTAAAGTTGAGAGTACAAAAAGAGACAGATATAGCATTCAACCAAATAAGTCTACATGAGCAATAATCAACTGCAATGTCAATCTTGATTTATTGACAATGTCTAAAGTTGAGAGTACAATAAGAGACAGATATAGCATTCATCTAAACAAGTCTACATGAGCAATAATCAACTGCAATGTCAAGCTTGATTTATTGACAATGTCTAAAGTTGAGAGTACAAAAAGAGACAGATATAGCATTCAACCAAATAAGTCTACATGAGCAATAATCAACTGCAATGTCAATCTTGATTTATTGACAATGTCTAAAGTTGGGATTACAATAAGAGACAGATATAGCATTCATCTAAACAAGTATGAGCAATAATCAAACTGCAATCTCAAACTTGGTTATATAAAGATCAAACTAACTTTATAAACTACAATTCAACTACTTCACAGTCGAGTTAGTCTGTGCAAACAATGATTTGAAATCATGAACAAAATGATTTCTGTTGCAAGTGTCTCCAGAGTCACTCACTCCCAAACAACAACAAATGTACACAAAGGAAAGTTTGGAAATATAAAAAACAGAGAAGTACCATCAATAAATGTCCATAAAACTACAATTCAACTACTTTACAGTCTAGTCAGTCTGTGCAAACAATGATTTGAAATCATGGACAAAATGATTTCTGTTGCAAGAGTCTCTGGGCAATTCCACCAAAAAGTGTCCTCGGCCCAAAAAATATAGCATTCATCTAAACAAGTCTATATGAGCAATAATCAACTGCAATGTCAATCTTGGTTATATAAAGATCAAACTTACTCTATAAACTACAATTCAACTACTTTACAGTCTAGTTAGTCTGTGCAAACAATGATTTGAAATCATGGACAAAAAGATTTCTGTTGCAAGAGTCTCTGGGCAATTCCACCAAAAAGTGTCCTCGGCCCAAAAAATATAGCATTCATCTAAACAAGTCTATATGAGCAATAATCAACTGCAATGTCAATCTTGGTTATATAAAGATCAAACTTACTCTATAAACTACAATTCAACTACTTTACAGTCTAGTCAGTCTGTGCAAACAATGATTTGAAATCATGGACAAAATGATTTCTGTTGCAAGAGTCTCTGGGCAATTCCACCAAAAAGTGTCCTCGGCCCAAAAAATATAGCATTCATCTAAACAAGTCTATATGAGCAATAATCAACTGCAATGTCAATCTTGGTTATATAAAGACCAAACTTACTCTATAAACTACAATTCAACTACTTTACAGTCTAGTCAGTCTGTGCAAACAATGATTTGAAATCATGGACAAAATGATTTCTGTTGCAATAGTCTCTGGGCAATTCCACCAAAAAGTGTCCTCGGCCCAAAAAAATATAGCATTCATCTAAACAAGTCTATAATGAGCAATAATCAACTGCAATGTCAATCTTGGTTATATAAAGATCAAACTTACTCTATAAACTACAATTCAACTACTTTACAGTCTAGTCAGTCTGTGCAAACAATGATTTGAAATCATGGACAAAATGATTTCTGTTGCAAGAGTCTCTGGGCAATACTACCAAAAAGTGTCCTCGGCCCAAAAAATATAGCATTCATCTAAACAAGTCTATATGAGCAATAATCAACTGCAATGTCAATCTTGGTTATATAAAGATCAAACTTACTCTATAAACTACAATTCAACTACTTTACAGTCTAGTCAGTCTGTGCAAACAATGATTTGAAATCATGGACAAAATGATTTCTGTTGCAATAGTCTCTGGGCAATTCCACCAAAAAGTGTCCTCGGCCCAAAAAAATATAGCATTCATCTAAACAAGTCTATATGAGCAATAATCAACTGCAATGTCAATCTTGGTTATATAAAGATCAAACTTACTCTATAAACTACAATTCAACTACTTTACAGTCTAGTCAGCCTGTGCAAACAATGATTTGAAATCATGGACAAAATGATTTCTGTTGCAAGAGTCTCTGGGCAATTCCACCAAAAAGTGTCCTCGGCCCAAAAAATATAGCATTCATCTAAACAAGTCTATATGAGCAATAATCAACTGCAATGTCAATCTTGGTTATATAAAGATCAAACTTACTCTATAAACTACAATTCAACTACTTTACAGTCTAGTCAGTCTGTGCAAACAATGATTTGAAATCATGGACAAAATGATTTCTGTTGCAAGAGTCTCTGGGCAATTCCACCAAAAAGTGTCCTCGGCCCAAAAAATATAGCATTCATCTAAACAAGTCTATATGAGCAATAATCAACTGCAATGTCAATCTTGGTTATATAAAGATCAAACTTACTCTATAAACTACAATTCAACTACTTTACAGTCTAGTCAGTCTGTGCAAACAATGATTTGAAATCATGGACAAAATGATTTCTGTTGCAAGAGTCTCTGGGCAATTCCACCAAAAAGTGTCCTCGGCCCAAAAAATATAGCATTCATCTAAACAAGTCTATATGAGCAATAATCAACTGCAATGTCAATCTTGGTTATATAAAGATCAAACTTACTCTATAAACTACAATTCAACTACTTTACAGTCTAGTCAGTCTGTGCAAACAATGATTTGAAATCATGGACAAAATGATTTCTGTTGCAAGAGTCTCTGGGCAATTCCACCAAAAAGTGTCCTCGGCCCAAAAAATATAGCATTCATCTAAACAAGTCTATATGAGCAATAATCAACTGCAATGTCAATCTTGGTTATATAAAGATCAAACTTACTCTATAAACTACAATTCAACTACTTTACAGTCTAGTCAGTCTGTGCAAACAATGATTTGAAATCATGGACAAAATGATTTCTGTTGCAAGAGTCTCTGGGCAATTCCACCAAAAAGTGTCCTCGGCCCAAAAAATATAGCATTCATCTAAACAAGTCTATATGAGCAATAATCAACTGCAATGTCAATCTTGGTTATATAAAGATCAAACTTACTCTATAAACTACAATTCAACTACTTCACAGTCGAGTTAGTCTGTGCTAACAATGATTTGAAATCATGGACAAAATGATTTCTGTTGCAAGAGTCTCCCGAAACCCTCCAAAACAACAACAAAAAGTACAAAAAGGAGCGTTCTGGAGAAATGATCAATTAGTATGAAATCAAATAGCAACTTTTGACTGTATTTTAAATAGCTTTTATGACTGCACAAAGATATTGGGCCATCTGGGTCACAAGAAAATAGTGAAAAACATGAATGATGCAAAATATAAATGAGCAAAACGCTCACCGAGCAATAAACTCCAAACAGGAAATTAGTTTTATTTATTTCTAATCAAATGCGACATTTCAGACAAATATTTCAAGGGATGTTTTCTGCCATCATCATCATTAGACTGTGTAAGTTTTATGTCAATCTGTAATCTGAGCAATTTGTCTTACCAATTCTGTAATGTTCCTTTAAACGCACTGGACACAATTGGTAATTACTCAAAATAATTGTTGGCATAAAAACTTACTTTATAATGAGCAATAGTATGAGACATGGTGAGAAACGGCTCCCTCTGAAGTAGGTAGTTTATGAAAAAGAAGTAATTTCTCACTAAAAGATTTAAATTGAAATCGCGACCTCGGCTAAGGTCTCGAAATCAAGCATATGAAAGCACTCAACTTGTGAGGCAAGTGTTTTTTTTCTTCCATTCTCTCTCGCAACTTCGACAACCAATTGGGTTCCAATTTTACAGGTTTGCTATTTTATGTTTAGATACACAAGTGTGAAGACTGGTCTTTGGCAATTACCAAGTGTGTCCAATGCCTTTAAATGTGATGATAACAATAAAATAAACAATTCACATTATTTTAGCTGTTATGGCATTTTCATAATTGCTCACAACTTTTCCAATAATAAAGGGAATCTGACTTACAAAGCAAGTTATGGCAAAATATACAATAGTAAGCTTTATTACATTTTAATGAGTAATGATTTTAAAAGCAACTCGTTGCATGCAATGTTAAACTTTATAGAATGTTTCTCTTATCAAAAGGAAAAGGTTGCTCTACTTAATGAACAACAACATAATGTAATAATCAACCCTTTGCATGCTTCTATTTCTTGCAAATACTAGTTCCTGCCCGATGGAATGTTTTTACAAAACTACTGAAAATAGACAAGCCTGTAGGCCCCCTACTCAAGATATTTTTTTCTACCAACAACATTTTATTGCAAAATGCAAAACAAATCAACAATTACAGAGTGATTTGCAAACAACATGTAGAATTGATCAACTCAATGTCAA
The DNA here is from genome assembly GCF_032118995.1 of Asterias amurensis. Lineage (NCBI taxonomy): Eukaryota > Metazoa > Echinodermata > Asteroidea > Forcipulatida > Asteriidae > Asterias > Asterias amurensis. Next base: position 13,074,092 of record NC_092669.1, on the reverse strand, counting down.
TATTGAGAATTAAAATTTAATATTAGCACTTTTTTAGTGAAATATCAATTTGTATATTTTTGGGATTTAATTTGATTGATATATTTTGGTGGTCAGTTTATTTCATGAGACAGTTTTTGACCAGTATCATCATTATTAGATAACATTACACCTTGTTATAAATCTTCACTGATTTCAAATTTGCCACTGCAAGCTGCTGACCATCTGATGTCAATGAGATTCCAAATGGGCTGTACAGACCCTGAGCAATACAGCTGAGAAATCTACCCTGAGTGTCATACTGATGAATATGACCAGTGTTGAATACCACATTGCTCACTGCAATGTAGATAGCTGAGCTGTCACAGCATACACCTCTGCAGGATAGAACTTGTTGACTATTGATCTTTGTATTGATGCTGAATAATAAAGTACCAGTGAGTTCAACAATGTCTACTGGTTGTTCCCCCCAACCACTGACTACAACTCTGTCCTTGCTGTCAATGGCCAAGTAGTAAGGTTGTGTCTGAACTGAAACAGTGTCAATGAGTGAACCATCACTGGATCTGTGTTTAGTTATAACTGACCTCTTCACATCCCCGACCATGATTGTATCCTTCATGACTGCTACACTGCGGAGGTTCACTGATGTATTGCCCACTTCACTATGAGGCACTGTGTGGAATTCAAACATCTTAGTGCCATTCCTATTGTACATCTTGACAGAGTTGGTCTCATCTACAATCACTAACTGATTCTGGAATGCAGCAACACCCCAAGGGTCTGGAAAACAAAAGAACAAATGGATAGGACCCAATATAATGAATGATGATTCATTTGCAAATTACAATGTACTTTACATTATTTTGATTTTTGTAAAAATACAAAGATTTAATGTTTTCTGTGTTGCAAAAGCTCTTTGTAGTTTGCTTCCAATTGACACAGCACCTACATGCATTGACACAGTAGAACAACAACACAATTTGTTTTTAAAAATTATTAGCAAGGTGACTTCTAAAGAAATACATGGTATTGAATTCATTCTTTTTAACTTTTTTTCAGATTTTACCTAAAATACATTACTTGTTGATATTTCATTCTTTTTGTATTTTACTTCTTTTGTAGGTGTTGTTTAGAGGAATGTCAATTATTGAGAATGACAGCAGCAGAGTGGATTTAGTGATCATGCAGCGGATGAATGTAGTCCTAGTCTACAAGGTACAGTGAAATAGCAACAACCATTCAATTTCATGACATACAGTTTGACTACCATGGAAACCTTGTATTGATCACAAATGAACATTTTAATGATTGGACTTGAGTTGATGACAGCAAACAACAGTTTGTATACAAAGCTTTCTCAGTTTTGATTGTGGTATTGGATTGGATTAAAACCTTAATTTCATTATAATTAATCTTTGACTGTCGACCTGAAACTTATAATATCAAGAGTACTTTTTGCAGAGTTTTATCTGAGATTTACAACAATATACCTCTGACTACAAGATTTATAGGGAACTTACTGCTTGATAGTGGGATAGATTTCTTCTGGCGTCCCTTAGTGTCGTAGATTACCACTCTTCTATTCCTGTGGTCTGCCACTGCCATCTCATCCCCAGGTACAGAGGCATCAATACCCCAAGCCCCCTTGGCTTCTACATCATACTTCAAACCAAACTCCCACTTTGGCTCCTTCATAGGCTCCTTCATAGGCTCCTTAATAATCAGATTACCCAGGGAGATGTCACAAACTCCTGGGGTAAATCCCAGATCGTCCAGGGTCAAATCTATCTTGGGTTGATTTTGATCTCCGAGTAATTTCAAGTCCTTACTGATTGTTAGATAGCTTGCAAGGAAGTCAGGCACTGATGAATTCTTGCTGACATCTTTGGCAGTCTGCAGTGAATGCTTTATTTGCTGTGAGTTTAGACTCACTGTTTGCTCAAATCCCTCAAATTTCTTGTTCTGATCTTTAAGGATAGTTTCTATTTCATCAATGATGCGATTCTCTTGAGCTGTTACCTCAGCCCTGATCTCATCCGCTCTGTTCTTCACCTCTGCCATGGTTCTCTTAGCTGCGATGTTTAGGTTGTCTTTCATTGTTGAGGCAGTTGCTTGAGATTGATCAAGGTTCTTCAGGGTTTCTTCAAGGGGAGTAAAGAGTTGAGCTAATGACTGTTTGTATGTGGATGAGGCTTGTGATGGTCTAGAAAATGCCATTTTGATCTGAATAAAAAAAAGCACAATTAACAAACTAATGAATCAAATATTATAAACCGCAAGGGAATTTGACTAGGTAAACTTTAAATGATATGGGGTTAAACTAAGAAAATTGGACTAGAGTGGGAACTTGAACCAGCGACCTCCGGAGTAGCGTGACGATGCTCTACCAACTGAGCTATCTAGCCAACAGAGAGAGACAAACAACACATGGCTAGATAGCTCAGTTGGTAGAGCGCCAGCACATATTATCTGGAGGCCGTTGGTTCAAGTCCCACTCTAGTAAATTTGTCTTTGATAAACCTCAAATCAAAAGACTTAACATTCAATTTGGATGAACAGCTGATTGCTATTCTACATCAAATTGAAACATGCATCATACATTAAATGGGAATGTAATGACACATTAAAACATTCTGAGTAAATAAAAGATTTCTTTGATGTAGCATTTTTCAACCAGCTTTTAAGCAACCAATTATTATTATTACTATTTAATAGGCATCAAAACACATACAAAATACAAACATAAATAAAAGCCAGGGACATATATATATGCCTACAATTAAAAAAGTTTACCAAAAACTGTAGCCCGAGGGCCTTCAAATCCAATATCCCTGGCCATATATTAAAAATCTATAATTATTTACAATATTAAGTCTATAAAGACATTAAAAGCATTAGACAACAATAGAGGGATCGTAATAATGAGTTAACCCCAACAGGCAAATAATTAATCATCAAAAATTTAACAAACAAAAAAAAATCAAAAAAATTAGCATTCATTTTCAGTCAATAACAAATATTTTAATACCAATGGGATTTTGGGACTCTTTGGTTCAGCACTGAATATCGGGCCATGCAGAGGTTAAAACATAAATGATGCGGTCCTTTACCAGACAATTTGAGACAAGTCCCTTGCATGGGAAATTGCTATTGGTTGTTTAATTGTTGTGATATCGTCAATTTTTTTAACTTGATTTTCAAGTCTTAGAAAATGTTGCAACCAGTTATTCAGAAATAAATAACCAGCCTTTACTTCAATTGCATTGGAAGAGAAATTCATTCTTATCTGAGTTAATCATGGAGCTAGGAAACAGATTTCTACCCATTTGAGAAACCATACACACATGTCAATTGTACAACACTTTTACATGAAAACCAAAGATTACCCTCTATTAAAATGTCTAAGCTGCAAAAAAAATAACAAATTATCTCCTTCACAAAGTAAGTGGTATGTGTATACAATCTTAGTCCTGTTTTAAATAAGCTGAAGTATTTTAGCAAAAATGAATCAGTTTGTGATCTGTACTCACCTAAGCACTTAGTACTGTTCAAAAAGATGTCCAAGATACGTCTGCAATCCTGTCGGGATGTTCACTGAGTTAACAGCAGTCTCTTATTTCCTGGTAGAATGCAGGATTTTATCGCAACAAATACAGTCACAAAAACACCTACGTAGCAAGTTTGTACTATGTACTGTGCAGGGTGTGTCCACTGTTGCTGGATCAAAGTACAACTTACAATGTACTGCAGTACTGTATGTTGACAATGAACTTCAGTGTCAAAGGTCATGGAGCTAGCGATAATGCACTTCTGTATGTTGTCAAGGGCTGTTATCAGTGAACTTGGCAATGTACATGGTGTAAACAACTCCATGAGGGCACAACAATACATGAACTTGTAAAGAGCGCCATACAAAATAAGGTTATTTATAACTAGATATGAAAAGGTCAGAGCTGTATCAGCTATGGGAAATATAACAGTAGCCTACAACTTGCAATTTTGTATCTTATTTTGTCACACTCACATACAATCGTTTCCAACCCTACATAAAACGATTATATAGCCATAACTTGTCTCCAACCAGTTTGTGATGAAATCACATTTATAATAATAATAATAATAATAATAATATGAAGCATTTATATAGCGCTCTACGGAGAACAGAGCGCGTTACATGAGACTATGACAACAAAAGAAAAACAAACAAACTAGGATGGGTGGGGAAAAAGAAATGTCTTGAGGAGGCTTTTGAATACAGGCAACGAGATCGCCTCTCTCAGACCCGCGGGGAGCTCATTCCATAGGCGAGGGGCAGCTATTAAAATAAAAATGTACACAGAGTTTTTTCCAAGTACAATTAGTGCTAAGCACAAGTTAATTTCATGCTAGAGTCCCACAGCAAGTACTAAGCAAAATCTCACTTAATGCTAGAGTCCCATATCATTACAGGCTAGATGACTCCTCACTCATTGCATTATAAATGGTGCTACATGTACAAGCACAAGTTCAATTCATGCTTAGAATCAAACATGTTAGCTTTACAGGCTAGATGACTCAATGCCTAAATGGTGCTAAGCACAAGTTCATTTCATGGTTAGAGTCACATAGCACCACAGGCTGGATGCTCCTTGCCTAATGGTGCTAAAGCACAAGTTCAATTCATGCTCAGAGTGACATATAGCACTACAGGCTAGCTGACTCCATTGCATGCTTATGTCACATAGCAGTACAGGCTAGCTGACTCCTTGCCTAAATGGTCTATAAGCACAAGTTCAGCTCCTGCTTAGAGTCACAGTAGCAGAACAGGCTGGCTGGCTGACTGGTAAAGCTGAGGTACAGCGTACAAAGAAACCAATGAACCGTGTACTGAATAATTATTGAACTATCTCAACTTTCAGTTTGTAAGTTACCATTGCTGCCTGTCTGTGTAGCACCCATACACAGAGTACACATTAATTTGTATTCATAAATACCTCAGACAGTTTCGCTATTCCCTATTGGTGGAGAGCGCGTCACGTGGGTGTGTATAAACCTTTGTTTATGACCAGTAAAAAGTGTTGAAACATGGGCGTGACACGCAAGCTTGCACCTGTTCTTACAAGACAGTTTCTTCATTCCTATTGGTCGAGAGCAACGGCTGAAACAGTTGTGCCACATCACGCAATACGCGCGATGCGCACAGCATTCCCTTATAAGGAGTTGTTTACCCGAGGGCGGCAGAGGGCTTTAAAATTTCATAGCTGGAGGGGTGTTGTGTTAAAAAGAAATCATTGAACAATGAATTTTTGCATTTATTTTACTTTTTGACCAAACATTTCTGATGTTTTTTGACCGAAAAGGTATTTATAAATGGGAATCAAAGTGTGTTGAATCGGTTCGTCTCGGTAAAACTATCAAGAACCAGGCCTCGTTGGGATTAAACCACTTGTTGAAAACCTCTTCAGCACACATTGATTCCCTTAGTAACTTGACGGTATGGGATTCGACTTGCCTCTAGCTACCAGGCAATCTCTGTGGTGTTGGTAAGACACCCATTACTCTATGAGTGCGTTCGATTAGCTTCCCTGGGTCGACCCTGGTCCCTGCCCCTGGTACAATCGAATAGCTTTGACGTCATTCCATAGGCTCACCGCCCGGGTCAGCCCCAAATGCCCTGCTTGTGGAAAGGGTCACTTGGGGCTGGCCCCAGATGCATGACGTTACCACGAGAGGGTGAGTAATAGTTTGATAAGCTCTTCGTGTCAGGGGCTCACCGGAATGAGCACCGCGAGGACGACACAGGGAAGTTCATCAAACGCACCCTAGACAGCAAAGGTTGTGGGTTTGAATCCCACCTAAGGAATAGCCTGTGATTTTTTTATACAGAGCTCTGGAAAGTTATGAGGAGCCCCCTTCCCTTTACAGTGCCAACACACATCGGTATGCATGTAGGCTGCGTTTTCTGACGTATTGGATACTGATCTACTCACGTTAAAAGTTTATTTAGTGTAGTGTGGAAACTAAAGTTTTCTTCATTATATTCAGACACTAGGCTGTTATGATTTATGATCAACTGGTATTTTTATTTTATTTGGCCCTACATGCAATTGCCGAGTTACTTGTCCTAACTCAAGATAAGACGAGTCCTAACTCTTTGTGAAATCGACCCTACATGTACAGTAGGTGTTACAAGCAACGAGTGGTACTATTCAAACCACGGAAGGAGTTCGAACCTGTTCCTAGGCAGGTCCTAAGGAGGTAAGACGAGTCCTAACTTTTTTTTCAAATTTTGGAAACCCTGGTCCAAAGCGGCTAATTGCTGAGCGTTCAGATTACTGCGCAAGGTCGTATTATTTATAAATGCATATATTCATGTCATGACTTGGCAGATTTGCCGGGTACCCTGACTTCTCATGAATCCTACACAAGATGGTGTCCACAGTCAGGACGAACTTGAATGTAATTTTTGTATTGTATACGTATCTACTATTATCATCGCAGATTTTTGTTCAAACCTTTCTGCATCAGCATAGTCACGCGCTGTGTGAGATAATAGACTGTGCCAGTCTCGCACAAGTCATGCGCGTATCAGAACTTCCAGGACCTTATAGTCCAAACTTAATGGTGGTTTACGTGGGGGTGATTGTGTTTCGGCAATTATAACAGTTTAATAACGTAGTTTGTCTAATTTGAGTAATTACCATTCATGTCCAGTGCCTTACCAAGCAAGTTCTAGTGCTCCGGTAATAGCACTCTTGTCTGCATCTACCTAGTGTCCTGAAAGTCTCTATTGGACTTACCTTTACTTTGATGATATTGACAGGAGGTGCAGCTCCCATCAAGTTTAGAATCTATTCCATGCCGGCTGTTGGCCGGGCCAAAACAGAAGTCCCTGATGTCACAGATAGGTGGGAAAGATTTGTTTCCACAGTGTAGGGCCAAACTAAGGGGTAGCCACGTTTCCTTTATTACAGTTAGGTCAAACAAAATAAATGTTCCGTTTCCAATTACTTCACCTACCTAAAAATTACGCTGCAAATTCCGCAACTTCCATCTTTTGTCAAGTAACACAACCAAAGCAAGCTAGTCAAAACATTGAGGAGAATTAAGATTTCACACTCCGCGGGAGTGAAGCTAATAATGAGAGGTCCCCTCAATCCACATAAGCTAATGTAGCAGTCCCGGCCAATTTCCCACCTTCTGCCCAGTTAGTAGTTAAAAAGCAGGATACATTCAGAACTGAAAAGTCTCTCAAATTCTGAAAATCTACACGCGGTTATTAGCGGGACAAGTTACTCAAAAGAACATAATCTACCTGGCAAGTATACACACCGCAACCCAAAATATTGATTTTTTATTCTTCAAAGTTTTCTTGGAAATAAATTTACCTTGACACTGTGTATCACATATCCATTCCGTAGATTTTGGTCGCCAAAGCGCTGACGTTCCCACCGGCGATTCTATACATGGTCGGGAACCAATCAGAGACGTGCATCAAGTCATGTGAGATACGCCTCGGCTTCTCCAGCAGTGGGCTATTAACGAAGCCGACCCCCTGACTCCGCCCTCCCACAGGGTGGACTTTCATGCCCCTCAGTGGCCAGTTGCAACCGACGCTTTGGTCGTAACCTTCACCAGCGCCCCCATTGTCTGTAGTCCAGAGCCCGGATTAGACGAGATGTTTGGTGATGTTTTTCCAATGGAGTCTTCAAAAGCTGAAACCATACCTGGAGGAAACAAAAACCAAACCAAATCCTGAAGACAATCAGAGCATACTGAGCGTGTTAAAGCTTGAATTGTCAATCACTGATTCTTTTAAAGACACTGGACCCTTTCGGTACAAATACAAATATCTTACAGGGTTTACAGCAGGTAGTGGTGAAAGACTTCTCTTGAAATATTATTCCATAAAATGCTTTATACTTTTTGAGAAAACAGTAAATTTATTTTAAACACATGTTATGACACGGCGAAACGCGCAGATACAAGGGTGGGTTTTCCCGTTATTTTCTCCCGACTGATTGATGACCAATTGAGCCTAAATTGTCACAGGTTTGTTATTTGATATAGAAGTTGTGATACTGGACACCTTTGGTAACTGTTAAAGACCAGTCTTCATACTTGGTGTATCTCAACACAATATGCATAAAATAACAAACCTATGATAATTTGAGCTCGATTGGACGTCTGAGTTGCGAGATAACTATGAAAGAAAAAACATCCATGTCACACAAAGTTGTGTGTTTTCAGATGCTTAATTTCGGGACCTCAAAATCTAATTCTGAGGTCTCGAAATCAAATTTGTGGAAAATTACTTCTTTCTCGAAACTACATTCCTTCAGAGGGAGCCCTTTCTCACAATGTTTTATACTATCAACAGCTCTCCATTGCTTCTTACCAAATAATTTTTTATGCTAAATGAGTCATTACCAATAGTGTCCAGTTGGTGTTACTGGAAACCTCCTCATTAAACTCCAACGATACAAGTTTAAATTCTACTAGACAACATTAATAACAATAACCAAATTGAGGCAATTTTTGGCCAATATAATAGCCTTTCACGCGGTGCACGTTTTGTCATCGGTGGTGGTCAATGACGTCATGTGTTACAAATGGTTGCCTGATAGTGACGCTATGTTGATTAGATAGTCCTGGGGCCGATTTCACAAAGAGCTATGATTGATCTTAACTGCAAAGCAATCGTAGAAAGTTGCTTTGTCATTATAATGCAATTTTATCTCTTGTGGTGATACTGACAATTTGTCTTACGATGGATTTTATTGTTTTGTGAAATTGAGCCTAGAACCCACAGTGAGGTTCCCAGAGCCTCCTCGTTCTACCGAAATACGCAAATGGCTCATTTCTACCAACAGAGGGCGTACCAAAACAGATCTCTATTTCTAGTATCTGTGATAGCATTTCATAGGACCCACAGTCTAGATTCCAGAGCCTCCTTGTTCTGAAGTACTGTAATACGCAAATGGCTCATTTCTACCAACAGAGGGCATACCAAAACGGATCTCTATTTCTAGCATCTGTGATAATAGCATTTCATAGGCCTTTTTAAAACGACGGCTTCAGCTTTGGATTCGGCTCAGGGTAGCTTAGCCCCGTCGGTTGTTTTTACAATTTGCGCGTGCTTTGCTTATCATCATACGCGCTCAGGGCTTCAGACGAGAGAACGGAACCTGAAGCTGAATCCAAAGCCGAAGCCATGGTTTTGAAAAGGGCCATCGTTAGTGATAGCAGTTTGTCTTGGGCTAGCGCCCTCTATAGGTGATAGTTTTTTGGCAGTAGCAACTTAGTCAGCAGTAGATTGTAGCATAGAAACAGGGCCCAATTTTATAGAGCTGTTTATAAATATAAGCACAAACAGCAGCTAAGCACAACATAAATTATGCTTACAAGATCAAGGTTGCCAGACAAACTATAGTATTATATCACATGTACAACTTGTGACTGGTATCCTGTTCATTTCTGCTTAGCAGACCATAGTTTAACTTATTAAACAATGGTCTGCTAAACTTTAAGAAAGAATTACAATAAATAATAAGTTGGGTGTTTACCCTTTACAGTCACTGAGGGTCACTGATGTGTGTTATATTTGTGTCTGTCCTATGTAGTTTGGTTACAGTGCCCCAAAACAAGCATGTGTATTGAGTGTGGGGAAAGTTTTGGTTTTGAAAGGAAACTGGAGTTTTTGATTAAGGGGGCAAACGATCGTAAAACTAATGTTTACTTCTAAAAAGTCTAAGGCTCTATCTACGACGATTCAATTTTAATAAGGTTCGCGTGGGACCACTATTATAGTTTCTAGAAGTAGAGCATGAAGGTTTCTACCACCAATGGATAGAGCATGGAGTTAGAAATAAAGGAAATCAAAACTAAATTGTCGCCAGTGAATTCCTGCCAGGGCTTGTTTAAACAACAAACTACTAAATAAAGACAGTCAGATTTTCTGGTAAAAAAAACCTACGTCAAATTACATGTCTTGCCTACTATAGTCCCTGATCTTATCTAAAATAATATTAAATCTAAAGATTTACCTTGAAACTGAACACAGAATCCAGATGAAAGAAGGGCAGAGATTGAAAAACTCCCGTGGCCATTCACACAAGTTCTCGACAACCTTGAACTACTTCATGTCTAGAGGGGGCGCTATACACAAAATGGGAGATGAATTTTGTAGACTGCTGGCAAGATACGTTTACGATGACGTCATTGCACTTGAGACCTATCACGACGGTCGACCATTCCGGGTTGAAAAGTTGTCAGGGTCGCTACCGTGGCCACAAAACCACTTGCAGGGTAACAACCAAAAACAACAGCATACCCCCCCCCCCCAACTGACAACCCCCCCCCCCCCACTTAGAGAAATGCTACCCCCACCCCCCCCCACCCCTTGACTTCCATCATCTGTCATGTCATCTTATCGGCCGATGGACCTTTAAAATGATCCCTCCATCTTGGTCATATTCCTTTAATTGTATCGAATAACAACATGAATGCTAAACTTAAAGGCAGTGCACACTATTGGTAATTACTCAAAATAGTTATTAGCATAAAACCTTACTTGGTAACGAGTTATGGGGAGAGGTTGATAGAATAAAACATCGTGAGAAACGGCTCCCTCTGAAGTGACGTAGTTTTCGAGAAAGAAGTAATTTTCCACGAATTTGATTTCGAGACCTCAAGTTTAGAATTAATTTGAGGTCTCGAAATCAAGCATCTGAAAGCACACAACTTCGTGTGACAATCGACAAGGGTGTTTTTTTTCTTTCATAGTTATCTCGCAACTCCGACGACCAATCGAGCTAAAATTTTCACAGGTTTGTTATTTTATGCATATGTTGAGATACACCAAGTGAGAAGACTGGTCTTTGACAATTACCAATAGTGTCCAGTTTCTTTAACCATGGAACCAGACTATTTTGTTCTTCCAGCCTCGATTTGATTAAATAATAACATATAAATTTGAGATATTTTATGGCTGCACCATGATAAAGGTCTAGGCCGGCCTAAAGAGATTGTTGGTCTCGCATGGGCTCATTTTTCATGAGCCCGTAAGCACAGAAACTTGCTAAGCACAAAATAATCTTGCTTAGCAAAACAAGCTCACCAGCCAGAACAAAATACACAGTTACCATTACTACGACTTATACCCAACTAATTTCTTGCTTTAACAACGAAATTGGCACGCAGTATTTTCTCGAGTTTGTCTGCATCGCAAGAGTACTAGACTTGACTCAAGTCCCAATCCCGTGTTTTGTGATGCTACGGGGTTGTTTCACAGTATAGTTGAGGTAATAGCTTAGGGACCTCTCACACGAGAATGGGACTTGAATCAAGTCTACAAGAATACATGCACGGTCGAGGTCTAGATCTATTGCTGTCAATGGTGCACGGACAATGCAATACTACAGTGTGGCCACGACGTCGGTGACATGACCGTTTTGGTTGCGCACAAACATTTGAAAAAAACCTTTTGTTCTCGGATTAACTTTGGAAGACAAATTTGCTTCCCCGCCTTTTTGCCGCGAATCCGGATCTTGTTTTGTTTTATCGTCTGCAACTGCGGAAAAAATGACGTCATTGCACTACAGACCAATCACGGTCGACTATTTCGAGTTGGAAAAATGTGCGGAGCAAAAATTAGACCGTGAAATCGACTCGAAAATCATACAAACCGTCGTCGGGAATGAAGAATATTTTGATCATTCTTGAGATTTTAATCAAAAAAGACAATTCAGGCATAATTTGTTTGGTCAAATTTAAAATAAGATTACTAAAAAGTTAAATAATGTCTCGAGCGGAGGGATAACTTTACTTGGAATCCCGGACTTTCATTTGTTTGTGTACAAATTAACCTCATTACTGTTATTCGGCCGCCCTTGCTGCCGGGGCCCTGGGTGGGCGCCCTGGGCGGGCGAATCACTCTGGAGCTGAAATTCAACGGGTGTGGTTGTGTTATTGCACCGCTAATTTTTAGTTCAATTTTGAATGACTTTCCCGAAGTTTTGAGAGCTGTTTCACACCCTAAACACCAACAAGTTGTCGCTGGTCATAAGGTAAGAATAAATATGTATTAAAAAAAAACATTTATTCTGAAAAAGGCGTTTTAAAACTCAAAATCCGTCTTGCCTTTTCAGCCAGCCCCAAAAAATATTATTAACCAAAGTCATAAATTAAGAAGTATCTTGCAGCAACTCTGCGGCAAAGTGACAAGTTGGCTTTAGATCCTACTAATTTTAAATGTTTTGGGGTCAATTTCTTTTGAATGTTTCTTTGTTCTGGAAAACAGTGTTTTGCTGAGTAAGTCAAAGAAAAAAACAGCTTCATAATGTAAAGTTCACTCATAATCCCTTGCTTTCTCCTCCATCCACAGAGCGACAACAGCCGTAAGGACCATCTCTCGCTGAAGACTGAGCGCTCTTCCAGAGAGTTTCTTTCAAAAGGCGGCAAGCCCGGCACGGCAGACACGGCATGCCACAGCCAGCCATACTAAGACGAACTTCAAGCAATCGTCTGGGGTAAGTCAGAAACAATCCCATTTAATTTAAGTGAAAACAAAAAACTTTAAAACTCGCACGCACTGTTACTAAAGAGAGATTTTTTTAAAAGCCAAACTGACCTGTCTTGTGAAATTTTAGGTAGGCTAAATAATTGTTGCCGTCAAACTAAACCTTCAACGTTACACGTACACCCGTCTGGTGATGAGTCTATAGTTTTATAACCATCCACGTTCAAAACAAAACTACCAGTCGTGAAAATGTTACGTCTTGTGTATAAAAAACAAATAGTCAAAATTTACATGTAAAATCCAGATTTTTGTCTTTAGCTTATAATTAGCGGCGGCTGCATGAAGTTCACTCTAAGTGCGAGGAAGAATGTCCTGACAACCTAAGACAAAATTTGAAATCCATTTGTTTTAGCGGCGACAGCCTGCTAAATTCACACTAAATTTGCCGAAGAATTTCCTGAAATTAAATTCAAAATCCAGTTTTTGTTTTTAGTCGCTAAGTTCACACTAAATTTGCTGAAGAATTTCATGAAATTAAATTCAAAATCGAGTTCTTTTTTTTAGTCACGACAGTCTGCAAATTTCACACTAAAGTTTGCAAAAGAATTTCCTGACACTATGTGCAAACAAAATATAAAATCGTCGATTCCAAACTTCATGTCAGCGGCAAATTGTTGCTGTCGTAAACTTCTCATAATACTGACATGACTGATTTGTTCAAATATTTTTGCCAGCCCTACTTAAATGCATAAGTGATAGTCAGTCTTCATCTCCCGAAACCTTAAAAATTTGCTAAGCAGAGAAAAACAGTGCTTATCAGAAATTGATTACCAGCCAAAGTTCCATGAAGCTTACATTATTCCAATTAGAATGGTACCGACTTATTGTTGATTATCAAAACAAATTGCTGAGAATTTGTTTCTGCTTAATACTACAGGTATACGAAATTGTGCAATAGCTGGTTGACCATTGCAAAATTCCACAACCAGTATTTGCATATCAAATACTTTGAAGCTAGGTTAGGTGAATAGTATTACAAACTATACATCAGCATCGTCGAATGTAACATTTTGGCTGAATAGGCGTGACAGGTGGATTAGCTGTTGGCATGATTGGTTGATTGGGCTCCACAATGCAAAGGAATTTGTAACTAATATGAAGCCCTTTTCAAAGGCAACAGATTGCTTCTGCCAAAAATAATGTGGATGTCTAGGTGCAAATTGTATTAGGGTGTCTGTAAAGGCCTGAATTTGGGTGTATTTCAAAGAGAACAGTCTGTTTAAAAATAGCATCAGCATCAGCAACATTTTAAGTGTTCCTATTTAATTGCCAAGTTAGTTGGTAATGTTTCTTCACAGAGCAATGGTATGTTTCGATTTTTGGGGTTGTTGTCAAAGATGTGAAGTGTGTCTTTGTGAAAAAACAGGAGACAAAATGTTTTTGTTTGAGTTCTTTTGGGGATAAAAATGACGAGGTATGCCTTGATGTAGCAATATACAAAATTCTTTTGCTATTTTCTCAAGCCACTCATTGAGGGACGTCTGTTCAAAGCCATTGGACACTTTCGGTAAACAGTATTGTCCAAACGCCCACAGTTCGTGTATCACAACTGATATAAAAAAAAAAAAAACTTGTGAAAACTTGGGCTCAATCGGTCATTGGAGTCGGGAGAAAATAACAAGGAAAACCCACCCTTGTTTCCACACGTTTTGCCGTTTCATGACATGTGTTTAAAATAAATTTGTAATTCTCGACAACGAGAATTGATACTTGTTTTAATGTTTTCTCGAAAAGTAAAGCATTTCATGGAATAATATTTCAAGAGAAGTCTTTCACCATTACTTTCTGTAAACCCTGTAAGTTATTTGTAAATCTGTGATTTTTTTTTTTCTGTTCCGAAGGTGTACAATGGCTTTAAATATATCTATGTGATGTTTGTTTACAGCGTGTTTTGAAACTTAGTAAACAGGGAAAATGTGAGTAATACAGGTTTGTTATAGAAGAGTTTGCGGTAACACCATGTAATAACAATCTCTAAATGAGTTGGGGTGGTTCTGAAAAGAACCGTTGGGTTAACTCGACGTTTCGATCAGTATGCTCTGATCGCCTTCTGGAGAATGCTGGACTCTGATGCTGCATGCTGCTTAAGTACTAGGCGGTGGATCAGCGGTGATGCATGAAGGCGGGAAATGTAGGCGGGAAGTGAACTCGATGATGCGTGGTGAAACCTGTTGTGGAGCCTTGGGGGTTGTGTGGGGGGTGTGTGCTCACTGAACCGTGTCAGTAGGAACAAGCACAGGGGACAGTGAGGGTGTGGGGCATCACCGCTGATCCACCGCCTAGTACTTAAGCAGCATGCAGCATCAGAGTCCAGCATTCTCCAGAAGACGATCAGAGCATACTGATCGAAACGTCGTGTTAACCCAACGGTTCTTTTCAGAACCACCCCAACTCATTTAGAGATTGTTATTACATGGTGTTACCGCAAACTCTTCTATATAATACTGTTTTGAATTTTTTTTGCGCATTGGTGTGACGTAAACAAAATTTGTATCTGTTTAAGGTTGTTTATAGAGTCACTTTAAACTTGGTGAACAGGATACATAAATAATACTATTGTGATATTTTTTTAGCATAGGTGTGAAGTTAACAAAAAAAAAATATTTCTGTGAAGTTTGTTTACAATGTGTCTCAAAACTTAGTGAAAAGGGAAAATTAAAATAATACTGTTTTAAATATTGTGCGCGAAAGTGTGAAGTAAACAAAACATTTGATCAATAACGATGTTATTTATAGAGTGACTAAGTAAACAGGATTAAATAAATAATTCTGTCGTGAGTTTTTTGCACTGAGGTGTGAAGTAAATAATACTTTTTATCCATGTGCGGTTTGTTTACAGTGTGTTTTAAAACTTAGTAAACATGAAAAAAATGACACTGTTTTAAATGTGCGCTTTGGGGTGAAGTAAAGAACACTTTTTTGTTCATGTGAAGTTTGTTTACAATGTGTCTTGAAACTTAGTAAACAGGGGAAAATTAAAATCATGCTGTTTAATGTTGTGCGCGTAGGTCAGAAGTAAACAAGAGTATATTTATCTGTGTTAAGTTTGTTTACAGCATGTTTTTTAATTTAGTAAACAGGTTAAAATAAATATACTTTTGTGATTTTGTCTTCTCATTCCAGGTAAAGACATCCTCGGACTTTGACTTTAAAAGAATCTGTCTTCTTATTCCAGGTATAGACGTCCTTGGACTTTGAATTTAAAAGATTCTGTCTTTTTATTCCAGGTATAGACATCCTCTGACTTTGACTTTAAAAGATTCTGTCTTCTTATTCCAGGTATAGACATCCTTGGACTTTGACTTTAAAAGATTCTGTCTTTTTATTCCAGGTATAGACATCCTCTGACTTTGACTTTAAAAGATTCTGTCTTCTTATTCCAGGTATAGACATCCTTGGACTTTGACTTTAAAAGATTCTGTCTATTTGTTCCAGGTATAGACATCCTCAGACTTTGACTTTAAAAGATTCTGTCTTCTTATTCCAGATTAAGACATCCTCGGACTTTGACTTTAAAAGATTCTGTCTTCTTATTCCAGATTAAGACATCCTCGGACTTTGACTTTAAAAGATTCTGTCTTTTTATTCCAGGTATAGACATCCTCGGACTTTGACTTTAAAAGATTCTGTCTTTTTATTCCAGGTATAGACATCCTCGGACTTTGACTTTAAAAGATTCTGTCTTCTTATTCCAGGTATAGACATCCTCAGATTTTGATTTTAAAAGATTCTCTCTTCTTATTCCGGGTATAGACATCTACAGGAGACCTTGACTTTAAAAGATTTTGTCTTCTTATTCCAGATTATTAAGACATCCTCGGTCTTTGACTTTAAAAGATTCTGTCTTCTTATTCCAAATAAAGACATCCTTCGACTTTGAATTTAAAAGATTCTGTCCTCTTATTCCAGGTATAGACATCCTCGGACTTTGACTTTAAAAGATTCTGTCCTCTTATTTCAGGTATAGACATCCTCGGACTTTGACTTTAAAAGATTCTGTCTTCTTGTTCCAGGTATAGACATCCTCAGACTTTGACTTTAAAAGATTCTGTCTTTTTTTTCAGGTATAGACATCCTTGGACTTTGACTTTAAAAGATTTTGTCTTCTTTTTCCAGATTATTAAGACATCCTCGGTCTTTGACTTTAAAAGATTCTGTCTTCTTATTCCAAATAAAGACATCCTTCGACTTTGACTTTACAATTTTCTGTCATCTTATTCCAGGTATAGACATCCTCGGACTTTGACTTTAATGATTCTGTCTTCTTATTCCAGGTATAGACATCCTCGGACTTTGACTTTAAAAGATTCTGTCTTCTTATTCCAGATTAAGATATCCTCGGACTTTGACTTTAAAAGATTCTGTCTTCTTATTCCAGATTAAGACATCCCTGGACTTTGACTTTAAAAGATTCTGTCTTTTTATTCCAGGTATAGACATCCTCAGACTTTGACTTTAAAAGATTCTGTCTTCTTATTCCAGATTAAGACATCCTCGGACTTTGACTTTAAAAGATTCTGTCTTCTTATTCCAGATTAAGACATCCTCGGACTTTGACTTTAAAAGATTCTGTCTTTTTATTCCAGATTAAGACATCCTCGGACTTTGACTTTAAAAGATTCTCTCTTCTTATTCCGGGTATAGACATCTACAGGAGACCTTAACTTTAAAAGATTTTGTCTTCTTATTCCAGATTATTAAGACATCCTCGGTCTTTGACTTTAAAAGATTCTGTCTTCTTATTCCAGGTATAGACATCCTTCGACTTTGACTTTACAATTTTCTGTCATCTTATTCCAGGTATAGAGATCCTCGGACTTTGACTTTAAAAGATTCTGTCTTTTTATTCCAGGTATAGACATCCTCAGACTTTGACTTTAAAAGATTCTGTCTTCTTATTCCCGGTAAAGACATCCTCGGACTTTGACTTTAAAATTTTTTGTCTTCTTTTTCCAGCTATAAACATCCTCTGCACTTTGACTTTCAAAGATTCTGTCTGCTAATTCCAGGTATAGACCCTCAGATTTTGACTTTAAAAGATTCTCTCTTCTTATTCCGGGTATAGACATCTACAGGAGACCTTGACTTTAAAAGATTCTGTCTTCTTATTCCAAATAAAGACATCCTTCGACTTTGACTTTACAATTTTCTGTCATCTTATTCCAGGTATAGACATCCTCAGACTTTGACTTTAAAAGATTCTGTCTTCTTATTCCAGGTATAGACATCCTCGGACTTTGACTTTAAAAGATTCTGTCTTCTTATTCCAGGTATAGACATCCTCAGATTTTGACTTTAAAAGATTCTCTCTTCTTATTCCGGGTATAGACATCTACAGCAGACCTTGACTTTAAAAGATTTTGTCTTCTTATTCCAGATTATTAAGACATCCTCGGTCTTTGACTTTAAAAGATTCTGTCTTCTTATTCCAAATAAAGACATCCTTCGACTTTGACTTTACAATTTTCTGTCATCTTATTCCAGGTATAGACATCCTTGGACTTTGACTTTAAAAGATTATGTCTTCTTATTCAAGGTAGCGACATCCTCGGACTTTGACTTTAAAAGATTCTGTCTTTTTATTCCAGGTATAGACATCCTCAGACTTTGACTTTAAAAGATTCTGTCTTCTTATTCCAGATTAAGACATCCTCGGACTTTGACTTTAAAAGATTCTGTCTTTTTATTCCAGGTATAGACACCCTCGGACTTTGACTTTAAAAGATTCTGTCTTCTTATTCCAGGTATACACATCCTCAGATTTTGACTTTAAAAGATTCTCTCTTCTTATTCCGGGTATAGACATCTACAGAAGACCTTGACTTTAAAAGATTTTGTCTTCTTATTCCAGATTATTAAGACATCCTTGGTCTTTGACTTTAAAAGATTCTGTCTTCTTATTCCAAATAAAGACATCCTTCGACTTTGAATTTAAAAGATTCTGTCCTCTCATTCCAGGTATAGACATCCTCGGATATAGACTTTAAAATTTTCTGTCTTCTTTTTCCAGGTTTAAACATCCTCTGGACTTTGACTTTTAAAGATTTTGTCTTCTTATTCCAGATTATTAAGACATCCTCGGTCTTTGACTTTAAAAGATTCTGTCTTCTTATTCCAGGTATAGACATCCTCAGACTTTGACTTTAAAAGATTCTGTCTTCTTATTCCAGGTATAGACATCCTCGGACTTTGAGTTTAAAAGATTTTGGTTTTTTTTTAGGTATAGCAGCCTTGGACTTTGACTTTAAAAGATTCTGTCTTCTTATTCCAGGTATAGACAGCCTCGGACTTTGACTTTAAAATTTTCTGTCATCTTATTCCAGGTATAGACATCTTCGGATTTTGACTTTAAAAGATTCTGTCTTTTTATTCCCGGTATAGACATCCTCGGACTTTGACTTTTAAAGATTCTGTCTGCTAATTCCAGGTATAGACATCCTCGGATTTTGACTTTAAAATTTTCTGTCTTCTTATTCCAGATTAAGACATCCTCGGACTTTGACTTTAAAAGATTCTGTCTTTTTATTCCAGGTATAGACATCCTCAGACGTTGACTTTAAAAGATTCTGTCTTCTTATTCCAGGTATAGACATCCTCAGATTTTGACTTTAAGAGATTCTCTCTTCTTATTCCAGGTATAGACATCTACAGGAGACCTTGACTTTAAAAGATTTTGTCTTCTTATTCCAGATTATTAAGACATCGTCGGTCTTTGACTTTAAAAGATTCTGTCTTCTTATTCCAAATAAAGACATCCTTCGACTTTGACTTTACAATTTTCTGTCATCTTATTCCAGGTATAGACATCCTTGGACTTTGACTTTAAAAGATTCTGTCTTCTTTTTCAGGTAAAGACATCCTCGGACTTTGACTTTAAAAGATTCTGTCTTTTTATTCCAGGTAGCGACATCCTCAGACTTTGACTTTAAAAGATTCTGTCTTCTTATTCCAGATTAAGACATCCTCGGACTTTGACTTTAAAAGATTCTGTCTTCTTATTCCAGATTAAGACATCCTCGGAATTTGACTTTAAAAGATTCTGTCTTTTTATTCCAGGTATAGACATCCTCGGACTTTGACTTTAAAAGATTCTGTCTTCTTATTCCAGGTATAGACATCCTCAGATTTTGACTTTAAAAGATTCTGTCTTCTTATTCCGGGTATAGACATCTACAGGAGACCTTGACTTTAAAAGATTTTGTCTTCTTATTCCAGATTATTAAGACATCCTCGGTCTTTGACTTTAAAAGATTCTGTCTTCTTATTCCAAATAAAGACATCCTTCGACTTTGACTTTACAATTTTCTGTCATCTTATTCCAGGTATAGACATCCTCGGACTTTGACTTTAAAAGAATCTGTCTTCTTATTCCAGGTATAGACATCCTCGGACTTTGACTTTAAAAGATTCTGTCTTTTTATTTCAGGTATAGACATCCTCAGACTTTGACTTTAAAAGATTCTGTCTTCTTATTCCAGATTAAGACATCCTCGGACTTTGACTTTAAAAGATTCTGTCTTCTTATTCCAGATTAAGACATCCTCGGACTTTGACTTTAAAAGATTCTGTCTTTTTATTCCAGGTATAGACATCCTCAGACTTTGACTTTAAAAGATTCTGTCTTCTTATTCCAGATTATTAAGACATCCTCGGTATTTGACTTTAAAAGATTCTGTCTTCTTATTCCAAATAAAGACATCCTCCGACTTTGAATTTAAAAGATTCTGTCCTCTTATTCCAGGTATAGACATCATCGGACTTTGACTTTAAAATTTTCTGTCTTCTTTTTCCAGGTTTAAACATCCTCTGGACTTTGACTTTTAAAGACTTTGTCTTCTTATTCCAGATTATTAAGACATCCTCGGTCTTTGACTTTAAAAGATTCTGTCTTCTTATTCCAGGTATAGACATCCTCAGACTTTGACTTTAAAAGATTCTGTCTTCTTATTCCAAGTATAGACATCCTCGGACTTTGACTTTAAAAGATTCTGTCTTTTTTTTCAGGTATAGCAGCCTTGGACTTTGACTTTAAAAGATTCTGTCTTTTTATTCCAGGTATAGACATCCTCGGACTTTGACTTTAAAAGATTCTGTCTTCTTATTCCAGGTATAGACATCCTCAGATTTTGACTTTAAAAGATTCTGTCTTCTTATTCCGAGTATAGACATCTACAGGAGACCTTGACTTTAAAAGATTTTGTCTTCTTATTCCAGATTATTAAGACATCCTCGGTCTTTGACTTTAAAAGATTCTGTCTTCTTATTCCAAATAAAGACATCCTTCGACTTTGACTTTACAATTTTCTGTCATCTTATTCCAGGTATAGACATCCTCGGACTTTGACTTTAAAAGAATCTGTCTTCTTATTCCAGGTATAGACATCCTCGGACTTTGACTTTAAAAGATTCTGTCTTTTTATATCAGGTATAGACATCCTCAGACTTTGACTTTAAAAGATTCTGTCTTCTTATTCCAGATTAAGACATCCTCGGACTTTGACTTTAAAAGATTCTGTCTTCTTATTCCAGATTAAGACATCCTCGGACTTTGACTTTAAAAGATTCTGTCTTTTTATTCCAGGTATAGACAGCCTCAGACTTTGACTTTAAAAGATTCTGTCTTCTTATTCCAGATTATTAAGACATCCTCGGTCTTTGACTTTAAAAGATTCTGTCTTCTTATTCCAAATAAAGACATCCTCCGACTTTGAATTTAAAAGATTCTGTCCTCTTATTCCAGGTATAGACATCCTCGGACTTTGACTTTAAAATTTTCTGTCTTCTTTTTCCAGGTTTAAACATCCTCTGGACTTTGACTTTTAAAGACTTTGTCTTCTTATTCCAGATTATTAAGACATCCTCGGTCTTTGACTTTAAAAGATTCTGTCTTCTTATTCCAGGTATAGACATCCTCAGACTTTGACTTAAAAAGATTCTGTCTTCTTATTCCAAGTATAGACATCCTCGGACTTTGACTTTAAAAGATTCTGTCTTTTTTTTCAGGTATAGCAGCCTTGGACTTTGACTTTAAAAGATTCTGTCTTCTTATTCCAGGTATAGACAGCCTCGGACTTTGACTTTAAAAGATTCTGTCTTTTTATTCCAGATTAAGACATCCTCGGACTTTGACTTTAAAAGATTCTGTCTTTTTATTCCAGGTATAGACATCCTCAGACTTTGACTTTAAAAGATTCTGTCTTTTTATTCCAGATTAAGACATCCTCGGACTTTGACTTTAAAAGATTCTGTCTTTTTATTCCAGGTATAGACATCCTCGGACTTTGACTTTAAAAGATTCTGTCTTCTTATTCCAGGTATAGACATCCTCAGATTTTGACTTTAAAAGATTCTCTCTTCTTATTCCGGGTATAGACATCTACAGCAGACCTTGACTTTAAAAGATTTTGTCTTCTTATTCCAGATTATTAAGACATCCTCGGTCTTTGACTTTAAAAGATTCTGTCTTCTTATTCCAAATAAAGACATCCTTCGACTTTGACTTTACAATTTTCTGTCATCTTATTCCAGGTATAGACATCCTCGGACTTTGACTTTAAAAGAATCTGTCTTCTTATTCCAGGTATAGACATCCTCGGACTTTGACTTTAAAAGATTCTGTCTTTTTATTTCAGGTATAGACATCCTCAGACTTTGACTTTAAAAGATTCTGTCTTCTTATTCCAGATTAAGACATCCTCGGACTTTGACTTTAAAAGATTCTGTCTTCTTATTCCAGATTAAGACATCCTCGGACTTTGACTTTAAAAGATTCTGTCTTTTTATTCCAGGTATAGACATCCTCAGACTTTGACTTTAAAAGATTCTGTCTTCTTATTCCAGATTATTAAGACATCCTCGGTATTTGACTTTAAAAGATTCTGTCTTCTTATTCCAAATAAAGACATCCTCCGACTTTGAATTTAAAAGATTCTGTCCTCTTATTCCAGGTATAGACATCATCGGACTTTGACTTTAAAATTTTCTGTCTTCTTTTTCCAGGTTTAAACATCCTCTGGACTTTGACTTTTAAAGACTTTGTCTTCTTATTCCAGATTATTAAGACATCCTCGGTCTTTGACTTTAAAAGATTCTGTCTTCTTATTCCAGGTATAGACATCCTCAGACTTTGACTTTAAAAGATTCTGTCTTCTTATTCCAAGTATAGACATCCTCGGACTTTGACTTTAAAAGATTCTGTCTTTTTTTTCAGGTATAGCAGCCTTGGACTTTGACTTTAAAAGATTCTGTCTTTTTATTCCAGGTATAGACATCCTCGGACTTTGACTTTAAAAGATTCTGTCTTCTTATTCCAGGTATAGACATCCTCAGATTTTGACTTTAAAAGATTCTGTCTTCTTATTCCGAGTATAGACATCTACAGGAGACCTTGACTTTAAAAGATTTTGTCTTCTTATTCCAGATTATTAAGACATCCTCGGTCTTTGACTTTAAAAGATTCTGTCTTCTTATTCCAAATAAAGACATCCTTCGACTTTGACTTTACAATTTTCTGTCATCTTATTCCAGGTATAGACATCCTCGGACTTTGACTTTAAAAGAATCTGTCTTCTTATTCCAGGTATAGACATCCTCGGACTTTGACTTTAAAAGATTCTGTCTTTTTATATCAGGTATAGACATCCTCAGACTTTGACTTTAAAAGATTCTGTCTTCTTATTCCAGATTAAGACATCCTCGGACTTTGACTTTAAAAGATTCTGTCTTCTTATTCCAGATTAAGACATCCTCGGACTTTGACTTTAAAAGATTCTGTCTTTTTATTCCAGGTATAGACAGCCTCAGACTTTGACTTTAAAAGATTCTGTCTTCTTATTCCAGATTATTAAGACATCCTCGGTCTTTGACTTTAAAAGATTCTGTCTTCTTATTCCAAATAAAGACATCCTCCGACTTTGAATTTAAAAGATTCTGTCCTCTTATTCCAGGTATAGACATCCTCGGACTTTGACTTTAAAATTTTCTGTCTTCTTTTTCCAGGTTTAAACATCCTCTGGACTTTTGACTTTTAAAGACTTTGTCTTCTTATTCCAGATTATTAAGACATCCTCGGTCTTTGACTTTAAAAGATTCTGTCTTCTTATTCCAGGTATAGACATCCTCAGACTTTGACTTAAAAAGATTCTGTCTTCTTATTCCAAGTATAGACATCCTCGGACTTTGACTTTAAAAGATTCTGTCTTTTTTTTCAGGTATAGCAGCCTTGGACTTTGACTTTAAAAGATTCTGTCTTCTTATTCCAGGTATAGACAGCCTCGGACTTTGACTTTAAAAGATTCTGTCTTTTTATTCCAGATTAAGACATCCTCGGACTTTGACTTTAAAAGATTCTGTCTTTTTATTCCAGGTATAGACATCCTCAGACTTTGACTTTAAAAGATTCTGTCTTCTTATTCCAGATTAAGACATCCTCGGACTTTGACTTTAAAAGATTCTGTCTTTTTATTCCAGGTATAGACATCCTCGGACTTTGACTTTAAAAGATTCTGTCTTCTTATTCCAGGTATAGACATCCTCAGATTTTGACTTTAAAAGATTCTCTCTTCTTATTCCGGGTATAGACATCTACAGCAGACCTTGACTTTAAAAGATTTTGTCTTCTTATTCCAGATTATTAAGACATCCTCGGTCTTTGACTTTAAAAGATTCTGTCTTCTTATTCCAAATAAAGACATCCTTCGACTTTGACTTTACAATTTTCTGTCATCTTATTCCAGGTATAGACATCCTTGGACTTTGACTTTAAAAGATTCTGTCTTCTTTTTCAGGTATAGACATCCTCGGACTTTGACTTTAAAAGATTCTGTCTTTTTATTCCAGGTAGCGACATCCTCAGACTTTGACTTTAAAAGATTCTGTCTTCTTATTCCAGATTAAGACATCCTCGGACTTTGACTTTAAAAGATTCTGTCTTTTTATTCCAGGTATAGACATCCTCAGACTTTGACTTTAAAAGATTCTGTCTTCTTATTCCAGATTAAGACATCCTCGGACTTTGACTTTAAAAGATTCTGTCTTCTTATTCCAGATTAAGACATCCTCGGACTTTGACTTTAAAAGATTCTGTCTTTTTATTCCAGGTATAGACATCCTCGGACTTTGACTTTAAAAGATTCTGTCTTCTTATTCCAGGTATTGACATCCTCGGACTTTGACTTTAAAAGATTCTGTCTTTTTTTTCAGGTATAGACATCCTCGGACTTTGACTTTAAAAGATTCTGTCTTCTTATTCCCGGTAAAGACATCCTCGGACTTTGACTTTAAAAGTTTTTGTCTTCTTTTTCCAGCTATAAACATCCTCTGCACTTTGACTTTCAAAGATTCTGTCTGCTAATTCCAGGTATAGACCCTAAGATTTTGACTTTAAAAGATTCTCTCTTCTTATTCCGGGTATAGACATCTACAGGAGACCTTGACTTTAAAAGATTTTGTCTTCTTATTCCAGATTATTAAGACATCCTCGGTCTTTGACTTTAAAATTGTTTGTCTTCTTTTTCCAGCTATAAACATCCTCTGCACTTTGACTTTCAAAGATTCTGTCTGCTAATTCCAGGTATAGACCCTAAGATTTTGACTTTAAAAGATTCTCTCTTCTTGTTCCGGGTATAGACATCTACAGGAGACCTTGACTTTAAAAGATTTTGTCTTCTTATTCCAGATTATTAAGACATCCTCGGTCTTTGACTTTAAAAGATTCTGTCTTCTTATTCCAAATAAAGACATCCTTCGACTTTGACTTTACAATTTTCTGTCATCTTATTCCAGGTATAGACATCCTCGGACTTTGACTTTAATGATTCTGTCTTCTTATTCCAGGTATAGACATCCTCGGACTTTGACTTTAAAAGATTCTGTCTTTTTATTCCAGGTATAGACATCCTCAGACTTTGACTTTAAAAGATTCTGTCTTCTTATTCCAGATTAAGACATCCTCGGACTTTGACTTTAAAAGATTCTGTCTTTTTATTCCAGGTATAGACATCCTCAGACGTTGACTTTAAAAGATTCTGTCTTCTTATTCCAGGTATAGACATCCTCGGACTTTGACTTTAAAAGATTCTGTCTTCTTATTCCAGGTATAGACATCCTCAGATTTTGACTTTAAAAGATTCTCTCTTCTTATTCCGGGTATAGACATCTACAGCAGACCTTGACTTTAAAAGATTTTGTCTTGTTATTCCAGATTATTAAGACATCCTCGGTCTTTGACTTTAAAAGATTCTGTCTTCTTATTCCAAATAAAGACATCCTTCGACTTTGACTTTACAATTTTCTGTCATCTTATTCCAGGTATAGACATCCTTGGACTTTGACTTTAAAAGATTCTGTCTTCTTATTCCAGGTATAGACATCCTTGGACTTTGACTTTAAAAGATTCTGTCTTTTTATTCCAGGTATAGACATCCTCAGACTTTGACTTTAAAAGATTCTGTCTTCTTATTCCAGATTAAGACATCCTCGGACTTTGACTTTAAAAGATTCTGTCTTCTTATTCCAGATTAAGACATCCTCGGACTTTGACTTTAAAAGATTCTGTCTTTTTATTCCAGGTATAGACATCCTCGGACTTTGACTTGAAAAGATTCTGTCTTCTTATTCCAGGTATAGACATCCTCAGATTTTGACTTTAAAAGATTCTCTCTTCTTATTCCGTGTATAGACATCTACAGGAGACCTTGACTTTAAAAAATTTTGTCTTCTTCTTCCAGATTATTAAGACATCCTCGGTCTTTGACTTTAAAAGATTCTGACTTCTTATTCCAAATAAAGACATCCTTCGACTTTGAATTTAAAAGATTCTGTCCTCTTATTCCAGGTATAGACATCCTCGGACTTAGACTTTAAAATTTTCTGTCTTCTTTTTCCAGGTTTAAACATCCTCTGGACTTTGACTTTAAAAGATTCTGTCTTCTTATTCCAAATAAAGACATCCTTCGACTTTGACTTTACAATTTTCTGTCATCTTATTCCAGGTATAGACATCCTTGGACTTTGACTTTAAAAGATTCTGTCTTCTTATTCAAGGTAGCGACATCCTTGGACTTTGACTTTAAAAGATTCTGTCTTTTTATTCCAGGTATAGACATCCTCAGACTTTGACTTTAAAAGATTCTGTCTTCTTATTCCAGATTAAGACATCCTCGGACTTTGACTTTAAAAGATTCTGTCTTCTTATTCCAGATTAAGACATCCTCGGACTTTGACTTTAAAAGATTCTGTCTTTTTATTCCAGGTATAGACATCCTCGGACTTTGACTTTAAAAGATTCTGTCTTCTTATTCCAGGTATACACATCCTCAGATTTTGACTTTAAAAGATTCTCTCTTCTTATTCCGGGTATAGACATCTACAGGAGACCTTGACTTTAAAAAATTTTGTCTTCTTACTCCAGATTATTAAGACATCCTCGGTCTTTGACTTTAAAAGATTCTGTCTTCTTATTCCAAATAAAGACATCCTTCGACTTTGAATTTAAAAGATTCTGTCCTCTTATTCCAGGTATAGACATCCTCGGACTTAGACTTTAAAATTTTCTGTCTTCTTTTTCCAGGTTTAAACATCCTCTGGACTTTGACTTTTAAAGATTTTGTCTTCTTATTCCAGATTATTAAGACATCCTCGGTCTTTGACTTTAAAAGATTCTGTCTTCTTATTCCAGGTATAGACATCCTCAGACTTTGACTTTAAAAGATTCTGTCTTCTTATTCCAGGTATAGACATCCTCGGACTTTGACTTTAAAAGATTCTGTCTTTTTTTTCAGGTATAGCAGCCTTGGACTTTGACTTTAAAAGATTCTGTCTTCTTATTCCAGGTATAGACAGCCTCGGACTTTGACTTTAAAATTTTCTGTCATCTTATTCCAGGTATAGACATCTTCGGATTTTGACTTTAAAAGATTCTGTCTTTTTATTCCCGGTATAGACATCCTCGGACTTTGACTTTTAAAGATTCTGTCTGCTAATTCCAGGTATAGACATTCTCGGATTTTGACTTTGAAATTTTCTGTCTTCTTATTCCAGATTAAGACATCCTCGGACTTTGACTTTAAAAGATTCTGTCTTTTTATTCCAGGTATAGACATCCTCAGACTTTGACTTTAAAAGATTCTGTCTTCTTATTCCGGGTATAGACATCTACAGGAGACCTTGACTTTAAAAGATTTTGTCTTCTTATTCCAGATTATTAAGACATCCTCGGTCTTTGACTTTAAAAGATTCTGTCTTCTTATTCCAAATAAAGACATCCTTCGACTTTGACTTTACAATTTTCTGTCATCTTATTCCAGGTATAGACATCCTTGGACTTTGACTTTAAAAGATTCTGTCTTCTTATTCCAGGTATAGACATCCTTGGACTTTGACTTTAAAAGATTCTGTCTTTTTATTCCAGGTAGCGACATCCTCAGACTTTGACTTTAAAAGATTCTGTCTTCTTATTCCAGATTAAGACATCCTCGGACTTTGACTTTAAAAGATTCTGTCTTCTTATTCCAGATTAAGACATCCTCGGAATTTGACTTTAAAAGATTCTGTCTTTTTATTCCAGGTATAGACATCCTCGGACTTTGACTTTAAAAGATTCTGTCTTCTTATTCCAGGTATAGACATCCTCAGATTTTGACTTTAAAAGATTCTGTCTTCTTATTCCGGGTATAGACATCTACAGGAGACCTTGACTTTAAAAGATTTTGTCTTCTTATTCCAGATTATTAAGACATCCTCGGTCTTTGACTTTAAAAGATTCTGTCTTCTTATTCCAAATAAAGACATCCTTCGACTTTGACTTTACAATTTTCTGTCATCTTATTCCAGGTATAGACATCCTCGGACTTTGACTTTAAAAGATTCTGTCTTCTTATTCCAGGTATAGACATCCTCGGACTTTGACTTTAAAAGATTCTGTCTTCTTTTTCCAGGTATAGACATCCTTGGACTTTGACTTTTAAAGATTCTGTCTGCTAGTTCCAGGTATAGACATCCTCGGATTTTGACTTTAAAATTTTCTGTCTTCTTATTCCAGATTAAGACATCCTCGGACTTTGACTTTAAAAGATTCTGTCTTTTTATTCCAGGTATAGACATCCTCAGACTTTGACTTTAAAAGATTCTGTCTTCTTATTCCAGGTATAGACATCCTCAGATTTTGACTTTAAAAGATTCTGTCTTCTTATTCCGGGTATAGGTATAGACATCCTCGGATTTTGACTTTAAAATTTTCTGTCTTCTTGTTCCAGTAATAGACATCCTCGGACTTTGACTTTTAAAGATTCTGTCTTCTTATTCCAGGTATAGACATCCTCGGACTTTGACTTTAAAAGATTCTGTCTTTTTATTTCAGGTATAGGCATCCTCGGATTTTGACTTTAAAATTTTCTGTCTTCTTGTTCCAGATTAAGACATCCTCGGACTTTGACTTTAAAAGATTCTGTCTTCTTATTCCAGATTAAGACATCCTCGGACTTTGACTTTAAAATTTTCTGTCTTCTTTTTCCAGCTATAAACATCCTCTGGACTTTGACTTTTAAAGATTCTGTCTGCTAATTCCAGGTATAGACATCCTCGGATTTTGACTTTAAAATTTTCTGTCTTCTTGTTCCAGTAATAGACATCCTCGGACTTTGACTTTTAAAGATTCTGTCTTCTTATTCCAGGTATAGACATCCTCGGACTTTGACTTTAAAAGATTCTGTCTTTTTATTTCAGGTATAGGCATCTTTGGACTTTGACTTTTAAAGTAAGATTCTTTCTTCTTATTCCAGGTTTAGACAACCTCGGACTTTGACTTTAAAAGATTCTGTCTTCTTATTCCAGGTACAGACATCCTCAGACTTTGACTTTAATAGATTCTGTCTTCTTATACCAGGTATAGACATCCTCAGACTTTGACTTTAAAAGATTCTGTCTTCTTATTCCAGGTATAGACATCCTCGGACTGTGACTTCTAAAGATTCTGTCTTCTTATTCCAGGTATAGACATCCTTGGACTTTGACTTTAAAAGATTCGGTCTTCTTATTCCAGTTCTAGACATCCTCAGACGTTGAGTAAGATCTCCTTCATTTTGGGACTCATCATCTTCAACAACTTACTTCTTCATCTTCCCTCTGTTTCTTGTTTCTGTTGCATAGAGGAACTAACTCTTTTGGTGCATACAAATTTGTAGCACTGATTATTCTTGAAGAGTACCTCTTTTGCTCAAAATGGAAACTTGAGAAGGGCGAAATTTACAAGTTCTTCTTCATGATGGATCTAATTTCTTCGTCAACCTGCAAGATGTTCATTTCAAGCTTGTCATCAGTAACTTACATCCCCAGTTTCAAGGATGAAAAGTTACAGTCGGCCTATGTCAAACTCAAACATACCACTAAAATGGTGGATTCTTCTTCAGACTTCAAGATCTTAGATGTTTTGGCCAACCTCTCCGTCAGTGAGTAAGATCTCCTTCAATTTGAGACTCATCATCTTCAACAACTCCTTTCTTCATCATCCCTCTTTTTCTTGTTTCTGTTGCATAGAGGAATGAACTCTTTTGGTGCATATAATTTTTGTTGCACTGATTATTCTTGAAGAGTCCCTCTTTTGCTTAAAATGGAAACTTGAAAAGGGAGGAATTTACAAGTTCTTCTTCATAACGGGTCTAATTTCTGTGTCAATCTGCAAGATGCTCATTTCAAGCTTCTCTTTGTCAGTGAGTAAGATCTCCTTCATTTTTAGACTCATCATCTTCAACGACTCATTTCTTCATCGTCCCTCTTTTTCTTGTTTCTATTGCATAGAGGAATTAACTCTTTTGGTGCATATATATTTGTAGCACTGATTATTCTTGAAGAGTCCCTCTTTTGCTCAAAATGGGAACTTGAAAAGGGCGGAATTTTAAAGTTCTTTTTCATGATGGGTCTAATTTCTGTGCCAACCTGAAAGATGTTTACTTGAGGCTCGCCGTCAGGAAACCACATCTCCCGTTTCAAGGATGAAAATAATCTGTGTTGTCCTGTAGTAAGACAATAAACTGCACCCCTGGCTATTGGCTCAATATCTTCAGTGCCTAGTTATTAGGCCCTCAAGTTGTGCATCCAGAACCCAGCCATTGGAAAATCCTCTGCATTTTCTACCCTCAAGATTTTGTTCCATCACTGGATAAATATCAACGAAAGTGCTACCTGATTTCCATTCT
Organism: Asterias amurensis; assembly: GCF_032118995.1. Taxonomy (NCBI): domain Eukaryota; kingdom Metazoa; phylum Echinodermata; class Asteroidea; order Forcipulatida; family Asteriidae; genus Asterias; species Asterias amurensis. The sequence continues at coordinate 13,043,360 of NC_092669.1, read as the reverse complement.
TAAGAAATGTATGCCGTCATTTTGTTCATTCCGTAGACCCTGCGTCTTAAATGAACAAATTATGTTTTACTCCCCTGTGGTCATCTACAGTATGCCAAACTCTAATAATACCATTAAAAAGGTGGATCCTTCATCAGACTTCAAGATCTAAGATGTTTTGGCCAAGTTCTTTGTCAGTGAGTAAAGATCTCCTTCATTTTCAGACTCATCATCTTCAACAACTTGTTTCTTCATCATCCCTCTTTTTCTTGTTTCTGTTGCATAGAGGAATGAACTCTTTTGGTGCATATATATTTGTAGCACTGATTATTCTTGAAGAGTCCCTCTTTTGCTTAAAATGGGAACTTGAAAAGGGTGGAATTTACAAGTTCTTCTTCATGATGGGTCTTATTTCTGTGTCAACCTGCAAGATGTTCATTTCAAACTTGTCATCAGTAACGCACATCTCCAGTTTAAGGATGAAAATCTACAGAATGTCAAACTCAAAAATACCATTTCAATGGTGGATTCTTCCTCGGACTGCAAGATGTAAGATGTTTTGGCCAACTACTTCCTTGTGAGTAAGATCTCCTTCAATTTGAGACTCATCATCTTCAACAACTCCTTTCTTCATCATCCCTCTTTTCCTTGTTTCTTTTGCATAGAGGAATTAACTCTTTTGGTGCATATAAATTTGTAGCACTGATTATTCTTGAAGAGTCCCTCTTTTGCTTAAAATGGGAACTTGAAAAGGGTTGAATTTACAAGTTCTTCTTCATGATGGGTCTAATTTCTGTGTCAACCTGCAAGATGTTCATTTCAAACTTGTCATCCGTTACTCACAATCCTAGTTTCAAGGATGATGACAATCTACAGTAGGCCTATGTCAAATTAAAACACCACTAAAATGATGGATTCCTCTTCAGACTTCAAGATCTAAGATGTTTTGGCCAACCTCTCCTTCAGTGAGTAAGATCTCCTTCAATTTGAGACTCATCATGTTCAACAACTCATTTCTTCATCATCCCTCTTTTTCTTGTTTCTGTTGCATAGAGGAATTAACTCTTTTGGTGCATATATATTTGTAGCACTGATTATTCTTGAAGAGTCCCTCTTTTGCTTAAAATGGGAACTTGAAAAGGGTGGAATTTACAAGTTCTTCTTCATGATGGGTCTAATTTCTGTGTCAACCTGATCGAAAGATGTTCATTTCAAGCTTGTCCCCAGTTTCAAGGATGATAATCTACGGCCTATGTCAAGTTCAAACATACCACTAAAATGGTGGATTCCTCTTCAGACTTCAAGATCTAAGATGTTTTGGCCAACCTCTTCGTCAGTGAGTAAGATCTCCTTCGTTTTGAGACTCATCATCTTCAACAACTTACCTCTTCATCGTGGGAACTTGAAAAGGAGGAAATTTACAAGTTCTTCTTCATGATGGGTCTAATTTCTGTGTCAACCTGCAAGATGTTCATTTCAAGCTTGTCATCAGTAACGCACATCTCCAGTTTTAAGGATGAAAATCTACAGTATTTCAAACTCAAAAATACCATTTAAATGGTGGATTCCTCTTCAGACTTCAAGATCTAAGATGTTTTGGCCAACCTCTCCGTCAGTGAGTAAGATCTCCTTCATTTTGAGACTCATCATCTTCAACAACTTACCTCTTCATCGTCCCTCTTTTTCTTGTTTCTGTTGCATAGAGGAATTAACTCTTTTGGTGCATATATATTTGTAGCACTGATTATTCTTAAAGAGTCCCTCTTTTGCTTAAAATGGAAACTTGAAAAGGGGGGAATTTTAAAGTTCTTCTTCATGATGGGTCTAATTTCTGTGTCAACCTGCAAGATGTTCATTTCAAACTTGTCATCCGTTACTCACAATCCTAGTTTCAAGGATGATGACAATCTACAGTAGGCCTATGTCAAATTAAAACACCACTAAAATGGTGGATTCCTCTTCAGGCTTCAAGATCTAAGATGTTTTGGCCAACCTCTCCTTCAGTGAGTAAGATCTCCTTCATTTTGAGACTCATCATCTTTAACAACTCATTTCTTCATCATCCCTCTTTATCTTGTTTCTGTTGCATAGAGGAATTAACTCTTTTGGTGCATATATATTTGTAGCACTGATTATTCTTGAAGAGTCCCTCTTTTGCTTAAAATGGGAACTTGAAAAGGGTGGAATTTACCAGTTCTTCTTCATGATGGGTCTATTTTCTGTGTCAACCTGCAAGATGTTCATTTCAAACTTGTCATCCGTTACTCACAATCCTAGTTTCAAGGATGATGACAATCTACAGTAGGCCTATGTCAAATTAAAACACCACTAAAATGGTGGATTCCTCTTCAGACTTCAAGATCTAAGATGTTTTGGCCAACCTCTCCGTCAGTGAGTAGGATCTCCTTCATTTTGAGACTCATCATCTTTAACAACTCATTTCTTCATTGTCCCTCTTTTTCTTGTTTCTGTTGCATAGAGGAATTAACTCTTTTGGTGCATATAAATTTGTAGCACTGATTATTCTTGAAGAGTCCCTCTTTTGCTTAAAATGGGAACTTGAAAAGGGGGGAATTTACAAGTTCTTCTTCATGATGGGTCTAATTTCTGTGTCAACCTGCAAGATGTTCATTTCAAGCTTGTCATCAGTAACGCACATCTCCAGTTTAAGGATGATAATCTACGGCCTATGTCAAGTTCAAACATACCACTAAAATGGTGGATTCCTCTTCAGACTTCAAGATCTAAGATGTTTTGGCCAACCTCTTCGTCAGTGAGTAAGATCTCCTTCATTTTGAGACTCATCATGTTCAACAACTCATTTCTTCATCATCCCTCTTTTTCTTGTTTCTGTTGCATAGAGGAATTAACTCTTTTGGTGCATATAAATTTGTAGCACTGATTATTCTTGAAGAGTCCCTCTTTTGCTTAAAATGGGAACTTGAAAAGGAGGAAATTTACAAGTTCTTCTTCATGATGGGTCTAATTTCTGTGTCAACCTGCAAGATGTTCATTTCAAGCTTGTCATCAGTAACGCACATCTCCAGTTTTAAGGATGAAAATCTACAGTATTTCAAACTCAAAAATACCATTTAAATGGTGGATTCCTCTTCAGACTTCAAGATCTAAGATGTTTTGGCCAACCTCTCCATCAGTGAGTAAGATCTCCTTCATTTTGAGACTCATCATCTTCAACAACTTACCTCTTCATCGTCCCTCTTTTTCTTGTTTCTGTTGCATAGAGGAATTAACTCTTTTGGTGCATATATATTTGTAGCACTGATTATTCTTAAAGAGTCCCTCTTTTGCTTAAAATGGAAACTTGAAAAGGGGGGAATTTTAAAGTTCTTCTTCATGATGGGTCTAATTTCTGTGTCAACCTGCAAGATGTTCATTTCAAGCTTGTCATCAGTAACGCACATCTCCAGTTTAAGGATGAAAATATACAGTATGTCAAATTCAAACATACCACTAAAATGGTGGATTCCTCTTCAGACTTCAAGATCTAAGATGTTTTGGCCAACCTCTTCGTCAGTGAGTAAGATCTCCTTCAATTTAAGACTCGTCATCTTTAACAACTTACTTCTTCATCATCCTTTTTTTTCTTGTTTCTGTTGCATAGAGGAATTAACTCTTTTGGTGCATATATATTTGTAGCACTGATTATTCTTGAAGAGTCCCTCTTTTGCTTAAAATGGGAACTTGAAAAGGGGGAAATTTACCAGTTCTTCTTCATGATGGGTCTAATTTCTGTGTCAACCTGCAAGATGTTCATTTCAAGCTTGTCATCAGTAACTCACATCTCCAGTTTTAAGGATGAAAATCTACAGAATGTCAAACTCAAAAATACCATTTAAATACTGGATTCTTCTTCAGACTTCAAGATCTTAGATGTTTTGGCCAACCTCTTTGTCAGTGAGTAAGATCTCCTTCAATTTGAGACTCATCATCTTCAACAACTCATTTCTCCATCATCCCTCTTTTTCTTGTTTCTGTTGCATAGAGGAATTAACTCTTTTGGTGCATATAAATTTGTAGCACTGATTATTTTTGAAGAGTCCCTCTTTTGCTTAAAATGGGAACTTGAGAAGGGTGGAATTTACAAGTTCTTCTTCATGATGGGTCTAATTTCTGTGTCAACCTGCAAGATGTTCATTTCAAGCTGTCATCAGTAACGCACATCTCCAATTTTAAGGATGATAATCTACAGTATGTCAAAATCAAACATACCATTTAAATACTGGATTTTCTTCAGGCTTCAAGATCTAAGATGTTTTGGCCAACTTCTTCATCAGTGAGTAAGATCTCCTTCATTTTGAGACTCATCATCTTCAACAACTTACTTCTTCATCATCCCTCTTTTTCTTGTTTCTGTTGCATAGAGGAATTAACTCTTTTGGTGCATATATATTTGTAGCACTGATTATTCTTGAAGAGTCCCTCTTTTGCTTAAAATGGGAACTTGAAAAGGGAGGAATGTACAAGTTCTTCTTCATGATGGGTCTAATTTCTGTGTCAACCTGCAAGATGTTCATTTCAAGCTTGTCATCAGTAACGCACATCTCCAGTTTTGAGGATGAAAATCTACAGTATGTCAAACTCAAAAATACAATTTAAATGGTGGATTCTTCCTCAGACTGCAAGATATAAGATGTTTTGGCCAACTACTTCCTTGTGAGTAAGATCTATTTCAATTTGAGACTCGTCATCTTCAACAACTTACTTCTTCATCGTCCCTCTTTTTCTTGTTTCTGTTGCATAGAGGAATTAACTCTTTTGGTGCATAGTTATTTGTAGCACTGATTATTCTTGAAGAGTCCCTCTTTTGCTTAAAATGGGAACTTGAAAAGGGAGGAATGTACAAGTTCTTCTTCATGATGGGTCTAACTTCTGTGTCAACTTGCAAGATGTTCATTTCAAGCTTGTCATCAGTAACGCACATCTCCAGTTTTGAGGATGAAAATCTACAGTATGTCAAACTCAAAAATACCATTTAAATGGTGGATTCTTCCTCAGACTGCAAGATATAAGATGCTTTGGCCAACTACTTCCTTGTGAGTAAGATCTCCTTCAATTTGAGACTCGTCATCTTCAACAACTTACTTTTTCATTGCCCTCTTTCTTGTTTCTATTGCATAGAGGAATTAACTCTTTTGGTGCATATATATTTGTAGCACTGATTATTCTTGAAGAGTCCCTCTTTTGCTTAAAATGGGAACTTGAAGAGGGTGGAATTTACAAGTTCTTCTTCATGATGGGTCTAATTTCTGTGTCAACCTGCAAGATGTTCATTTCAAGCTGTCATCAGTAACGCACATCTCCAATTTTAAGGATGATAATCTACAGTATGTCAAAATCAAACATACCATTTAAATACTGGATTTTTCTTCAGGCTTCAAGATCTAAGATGTTTTGGCCAACTTCTTCGTCAGTGAGTAAGATCTCCTTCATTTTGAGACTCATCATCTTCAACAACTTACTTCTTCATCATCCCCCTTTTTCTTGTTTCTGTTGCATAGAGGAACTAACTCTTTTGGTGCATATAAATTTGTAGCACTGATTATTCTTGAAGAGTCCCTCTTTTGCTTAAAATGGGAACTTGAAAAAGGCGGAATTTACAAGTTCTTCTTCATGATGGGTCTAATTTCTGGTGAACCTGCAAGATGTTCATTTCAAACTTGTCAGTAACTCACATCCCCAGTTTCAAGGATGACAATCTACGGCCTATGTCAAATTAAAAAATACCACTAAAATGGTGCATTCCTCTTCAGACTTCAAGATCTAAGATGTTTTGGCCAACCTCTTCGTCAGTGAGTAAGATCTCTATCATTTTGCGACTCATCATCTTCAACAACTCATTTCTTCATCGTCCCTCTTTTCCTTGTTTCTGTTGCATAGAGGAACTAACTCTTTTGGTGCATATAAATTTGTAGCACTGATTATTCTTGAAGAGTCCCTCTTTTGCTTAAAATGGGAACTTGAAAAGGGGGGAATTTACAAGTTCTTCTTCATGATGGGTCTAATTTCTGTGTCAACCTGCAAGATGTTCATTTCAAACTTGTCACCAGTTACTCACATCCCTAGTTTAAAGGATGATGACACCTGCCTTCCATGAGGGATGTACTTGATATCTTACATGATGACACCTGCCTTCCATGAGGGATGTGCTTGATATCCTGCTGTGATCACTTAAGGTAATTAAAAATTAACTACAAAGATAACAAATGTCTTGTAATTTTGTGTTTCACTGGAAATAGTTTTTTTTCTTCTTCTCATTACTAACTGTAATATTTGTTGTTGTTTCCAAATGGACGCATTTTTGTGTTGGTGTGTGACATTTTTTTAAAGCCTTCATTTCAAATACTTGTATCCTCCTGCTGACCCAATTCACCTGACGTCATCAAAATAATCTTGGATGCACCATTTTTGTAGTCAATGTCAATGTCACTGTGCACTACGTCACTATGACCACCAAAATGGTGAGTAGGGCACAGTCCCAGCACGTGGTGTGCCAGAAGTCAATTGTTGAGATTAGTGAGCAGGTTGGGCCTCGCAGTGCATGAAACAAGAAATGTCTTGCACTAAGTCTTAACAGAGATCAATGTTTTTCACGTGTCTTCCTATACAGTGCTGCTTCTATAACAGGGACTCCTAGTGTCAGTCAAGATGACCTCCTTACAAGATGAACACAGACTGCCTTCTCCACCTCCTCAGTTGATTGAGTGTGTGCACAGTTTGGATTTTTCCTAAGGTTCATCTTCCCAACAGGGTGTTATTAGGTCAAGACACCAGTCTATATCACTGTCTTCTTCCACTGAAAAAGTGAGTTTAGATTGAGAACATCTGAGAAAAGATCTAATCCCTAACTGTAGTTTTTTTTTACAATCAAAAGAAACCAACTAATAAGGTACACATGGCTGTTTGGGACTCAAATAGAAAACAAAAAGTGAACTTCTCACTATTAATACTTGTTGCTGCCAACTTGAAAAATGGATGTTCTCTTAGATCACAGTACAAGATGGTTTAGTACTTCACTCATCCATACGTCTGACTATTGTCTCAGACGTATGATTTTTTAAATCGCTACATGACTTTATAACTAATGTGTTATTATAACTCATAAGTAAAAGTCACTTCTTATGTTGGCTTGTACGTGATGTATGTACACAATGAGCTTTACATATTGTGTACATCTTATTATGTATTTACAACATAATCTTATAACATACAATTTGCTTTCTCAAGTACATATGATTTAAATGATATGTACAACTTCTTATCAACACACAACTTAATTGTTTAAACAATTAGGTTAAACAAGGTCCATCATGTCATCTTGTACACAGATTTAGAATTGACAGCATTTTTTAAACGGCAGCAAGTACTTTTAGTATGAAATGAAACAATCTTGATTTAAGATATAGTTGCTTTAACATGGCTGTAGTTGTGACTGAAAACACTTGTCATTGTCAGTTAAAGTGGATGTTGAGTGTGTAAGTGATCAAAGAGCGAGTGTGAGCATTCTTGTCATCTGTCTTTAGGAAACTTCTATTGCCATGTCATTGTAACTATTCTTGAAACTTTTTTAAATCAAGTCAAACTCCAGACCTTGTGAAAAATGGGCATGTTTCCTTTTAACTGTGATCAGAGGATAGCCATGTGTACCTTTTCAGCCACACTGATAAAAATATGCAAAGCATTATCTTAAATTAACAGCCTTCAAATTAGTTCAGAAAAAAAGAGTACAGGAATAATGCTCACAAGTCTTAAAAATGAGAATTACAGTGGTGTAACCAGACACAAGTTTATTTAGGGGGTGGGGGGGGGCTTTTTGAAATTTAATGTATAGAACTATTCACTGCATGTAATATTTTTGGAAAAATCAATACTGTACACTTACCATTGATCTTCCGTGTCAGCATAAATCTCATTTTGTAACAGAACCCAATTCTTACATGAAAAAAATTGCATTATATAATTATGGCAATAAAAACTTACTAGGTAGGCTACTAGCAGCTTTGGATAGCATATTATGCTTTTTGATAAACTTTTCACTTAGTAGGTTGCGATTATAGAAAATGCAGTGTCTCTTGTTGTCACCCATTTGAGAAGCATTACTGCAGTAATGCTTCTCAGATAGTGTATTTCAATTACAGATTATTCTTCCTGCGTGGACATAACTTTTAAAGATTTTTTTGCAATATCTCAAACACGGTATTGTCTTTTGAAATGAAATTTCCACAGGCAGTATAGGGCCTATAGTTTTCACAGTTACATGGTATTATCTACAACTATAATAAATGGATGGAAACAAACAGAGGGTTTCATTACAAAACGTTTACAATCCCTATAACCAGTAAAGGACAGTAGAAATGGAAACTTAAACAAAAAAGTATTTTCAAATCTAATTAAGCTTGGTTCATACTTCCTGCGAACCTGAATGCGATATAATTCTCAACAACTGCCTTGTGCATGCTTAACTCCTGCAAAACATTCGCTGCTAAAATTGAGCCGCGACTTTAACATTTGCTTCGCATTCGCAAAAAGTACTGGGCTTTTGTCTACTCGGGGGCCAAGTTCCTAGAGCTAAAAAACACAAAAACTAGCTAAAGCACAACAAAATTGTGCTTGCTTACCAGAGTTGGGTTACCAGCCAAACTACCATGATGCATTTTGACTGGGTACCTGCTCATATCTGCTTAGCAGAAAATTGTTAAGCAATATTTTCTGCTAAAACAACTCTATGAAATTGGGGCCTGCATGGCTGCCCTCTTTGATTATCATTGAGAAGCCATTCAAACACCACGCTGTTTTCATAAAGCTGTTAAGATAAAGCTGTTAAGCAGAAAATACTTCAATTGACAAAGTTCTTTGCTAAGCAAAAACTTAATGATATTTTGGCAGGTGGCCTAGCGGTTTCTGTTAAGCAATAATTTGTTTGTGCTTACCACTTGTTTTGTGCTGTTAAGATAAAGCTGTTAAGCAGAAAAAAACTTAATGATATTTTGGCAGGTGGCCTAGTGGTTTCTGTTTGTGCTTAAAGGCTTTATGAAATTGTGCTCTGTAATTTTATCAAAAAAAACCTGATAGATTGTAATAAAATCATTTTTGGAGATTTAGCTTTTGTTTGAAGTAATAAAAAAAATGTAAATAAGAACATGAATAGAGAACAGACTCAAACTTGCTAATTATTATTCCAAGTGACTTTGTGATGTATTGGTAGTATTTAATTTTGTAGAGGAACATAAAATGAATTGCCCCCCCCCCCCCAAATTTTTCCCTAAAAGAAAATAATTTAGACACCACTTTTTTTAGGGCACTTGTCACTTATAAAAATGGAACTTTGAAAAGTCTAGGACACTCTGTAAAGCATACTTTTCTGTGCTTAGCAAGTTTAGTTTTGTCATCATGAATTTGAAAGAATAGATCCTGTAATTGAACCCTTGAATTTCATCATAAAATTCATCGAAAGTTTTACTTCACTCGAGACATAAGCTTTCAAAGTATATGTTAATGATTTGAATCATAAAAATACCCTAGTAATAAAAATGCATGAATCGTACAACTTTTCTTTTCGAACGCTGGGGGCGCTGTCTTCAATTTATGGCAATATTTGTTCAACGCTGCGGGCGCTGTCTTCAATTTATGTCAATATTTGTCCGACGCTGCGGGCGCTGTCCTCAATTTGTGTCAATATTTGTCCAACGCTGAGGGCGCTGTCTTTATTTTCGTGTAATTATTTTTGTTCAACTGAGAGAGGGCGCTGTGTTCCAGGAACTTGCGCATGTGCATTGCATAATCTTTGTAAACATGTCGTCTGCTCTCGATGATATTAAAAGCGAAATGTTTTCATCTCAAAACATCGGTAAGTAAGGATTTGTTTGTTTTAGCAGATTGGTTAGTTCTTCAGGAAATAGCTGGTAGATTCTGTAGATGCCGTGGGGCACAGGTAGCATCCCTTTTAATAGTGGGAAACTTGTTTAATTTGTTGAATTAGTTTGGACACGTTAATTTTATTGTGGTGTTGGTTTGCATCGGAGTTTGTGTATACATTGATTGAAGTTACTTCACATGGACATGATGTACGGGACAGTTTCAATTGTGACAGTAAAGTCTTGGGTACTAAGTTTAGCCCCCAACCCCAGGGACCATGAATGAGGATCATAAAACATAGAAACTTTAACGTGGTCTACTTGAAACTGATCACAGAAAACTAGTTTAAAAACTGTGTTGATTGATATTGTAGGCTTTGGTTGACAGACTGAGTGATCGATTTTGACATGTTGACACTATATTTTCCGATGAACATGATGAATGGTCACGGGTTGTCTAGTGGTAAGGCTGCAGGAATTGCAATCACAAGGTTGTGGGTTTGAATCCTACCAAGCTTAAATCGCTGATTTTAAAATGGCTAAAATTTAAATTTTGTCGCCTACTGAATCACAATTTCTTGATTTGTGCAACTCATATTCTAGATGTTATAAACCAATGAGATTGGCTGTTGCAAGGTTGGTGTTCATATCCCCTCGTGTGATCAGTCCCTACCTTCATCTCGGTCAATCTCGGTTCAATCTTGGTCAATCTTGGTTCAATCTCGGTCAATCTCGGTTCAATCTCGGTTCAATCTCGGTCAATCTCGGTCAATCTCGGTCAATCTCGGTCAATCTCGGTTCAGTCACGGTTCAATCACGGTGTAGAAATCAATTCTAAGGTTTTTTTCATATGTTAATTATTTTTGCTGGGCATTTCTTTAAAAACATACTAAACATTTTGTGTCCTTTCTTAATGGAAAGTATTTAATTTCAGGCCTTGAATTTACTCATTTGCCATGGTGCCATGTGCTTTTGCTGTCATGCCATTTGCAAGGTTTCAAAACAATTCATTTCATTTACATTTTACTCCTAGACGGGGCCCTCACCACAGAGGATTGCTGCGCCCCTTTCAAGGGCAAAGTTCATGGCTTGTAATTTGGTTGTAGCTGTGTCATTGCTTGGACCCATAGGAGACCAGTTGCTACCACTAGTGAATGGGCCACCCTGTTGAAATGTGAAATAATAATGGTAGCATAATGAAAGATCCCATACAACCAATAAAATTAATTGTTGTTGCATGTTTTCCCCACTGTAGGAATCCTTGAAGTAACCTCGCTGTGTATCGTACATCATTTCATCAGGCACGGTTTAAGTCATCACCAACCATCAGCACATCACAAGGAGTCCTTATCGGATGATAGTTTTAACTAAACGCTCCACCTCTTGAAATTACCGCAAATACTGGTGAGTTACAATTTTCTTCTTGTGAATTTGATTGTTACATGTTACCCATTGAACCGCCCAAAGACTATCAGCTCGACTTCCATCCCAATCCTAACCACCCCCTTTCTTTTCTCTCTTGAACCGCCCCCAAAATGTATCCTTTTTACTATTCGCCTTGTACTTCCATCCCAACCTCCCACTTTTATGTCCATCTTGAACCGCCCCCAAAATAAACCCTCTTCTACTTTTAGCCTTGTACATCCCAACCTCCCCCTTTCCTTTCTTTCTTGAACCACCCCCTAGATACCCCTTCAACTTTAGGCCAAGTTAAAAAAAAAACATGTTATTAGCAGCCTGCCTTTTTGAAAAAAAGGAAGGATTTTTTTTTCTTTTTCTAATTGGTCGCCGACACATTTTTTAAGACAACCAGCCTACTTTCCAAAAATTAATTTTTTCGTGTGAGATCATTGAATTTAATATATTTTGTTTGGGTTAAAAAAAAAGAGAGAGAAAAGTCTTCCTCTACTCAACATGTTTTTCTTTTATGTGGCCGGGATGTTCAAATTAATTTTACATGTATGTGGCCTTAGCCTATTACAATCCATCCCAACATCCCCTTTTTCCATCATGAACCGCCCCCAAGATTTTTCTTTATTAGCCTTGTGCTTCCATCCAAACCGCCCCCCCCCCCTTCAACTTTAAGGCAAAAACTAAAAACATGTTTATTAGCTAAAAAAAGGAAAGAGAAATCCTTTTTTTTTTTTTGTTTTTTCAAAATGGCTGCCTGACACATTTTTAAAAACAACCAGGCCAGTGTCTCAAAATTATTTTGTTTCTCTAAAAACCGCCCCCAAGATGTACCCAACCCCCTTTTTGTGTCCATCATGAACCGACCCAAAGATGTACCCCTTCTACTATTAGCCTTGTGCAATTTATTCCAACCTCCCCCTTTTCTTTCCTTAATGAACCGCCCCCAAGATATACCCCTTCTACGATTAGCCTTGTACTTCCATTCCAACCTCCCCTTTTTTTCCATCTTGAACCACCCAAAAAATGTACCCCTTCTATTATTAGCCTTGTACAATCCATCCCAACCCCCCTTTTCATTCCATATTTAACCGCCTCCAAGATATACCCCTTTTTTTCAAAATGGCCGCCCGACACATTTTTAAAGACAACCAGGCAATTTTCTCAAAATTTATTTTTTCTCATCCGAGATCTTTAAAAAATAATTTTTTTTTGTGTTCAAAAATAACAACTTAAAATGGGGGCCTCTTTAAAATGGAAGCAGGCGGGATGCTCAACGTAATTTGTTTTACATGTATGTGGTCTTAGCCAAGTACAATTCATCACTACCCTTTTTTCCATCTTGAACCGTCCCCAAGATATTCACCTTCATCTTTTAGGCAAAAAATAAAATGTTTATTAGCTGAAAAAAGGGAAAGAGAGCCCTTTTTTCTTTTTTTTAATGGCCGCCCGGCACATTTTTAAAGACGACCAGGCCATTTTCTCAAAATTATTTTTTTCTCGTCTGAGATCATTAACAGACATTTTTTTTTTTTCGAATAGAAATAACAAATAAGAATGGCAGCCTCTTACAATAGGAAGCGGGCGGGAAGCTCAATGTTTTTTTTTTGTGGCCTTAGCCTAGTACGAGCCCCAAGACATCCCAACCTCCCCTCTTTTTCCCATGTTGAACTGCCCTAGATAAACACCTTTCTATTATTAGTCTTGTAATTCCATCCCAACCTCCCCCTTTTCTGTCCATTTTGCACCGCCCCCAAGATGTACCCCTTCTATTATTAGCCTTGTACTTCCATCCCAACCTCCCCCTTTTCTGTCCATTTTGCACCGCCCCCAAGATGTACCCGCTTCTATTATTAGCCTTGGACTTCCATCCCAACCTCCCCCTTTTCTTTCCCTCTTAAACCGCCCCCAAGATGTACCCCTTATATATTATTAGCCTTGTACTTCCATCCCAACCTCCCCCTTTTCTTTCCATCTTGAACCGCCCCAAAGAAATACCCCTTTAACTATTGGGCCAAATAAAAATAAAAACATGTTCAGCAACCTGTTTTTGGAAATAAAGGAAGGAGGGCCTTCTTTCTTTGATTTTTTTAAAGACAACCAGGAAATTTTCTCAAAATTTACTTTTCTTGTCTGAGATCGTTAAAATGTATCCTTTTTTTTTCGTTTTTTTTTCACCCAAAAAAGTGACCTCTAAAAAGAGGAAGCAGACCGGTTGTCAACATGTTTTTTTTTTTTTCGTTTTTTTTTTTGGGGGGGGGGTGGCTTAGCCTAGTACAATCCATCATCCCAACCTCCCAAGTCAATCTTAAACCGCCAGTCTTTCTAATACCAGCCTACATGTGTATCAGTCCCATTCATTTAAATAATGTTATGAAACAAATAAACAACTCATTTGTTTTCTGCTCAATTCCATGTTAGTTTTATTTGTTTACTTCAATAATCAAAATTTCAACTGTCACAAGAGCAAAAACTTACTTAAAAAGTACAGTTTTAAGTAAGTAGACAATGATTAAACTTTTTTATGAATTCTACTTCAGAGACTATTGGTTTCAATTCAGCTGCTCACCACGAATGAGATAGGAATTGTTTATCAAACATTGTATAGATTTAAAAAAGTAAAATAAATAGGCCAATACACTCTTTGTTTGAAACTAAGGTTAAATTTAGATATCGACAGTCAAAATTGATCAATGGCTCTTATAATTCATACAATTCTTGATTCTTTTACTCCTGTTTACAGGTTCATTAAGATGATGATGAGCAGCAGTTTCCTCACAAGAGATTGCACAAGGGCTTTGATAAGAACACTTAGATTGCAGCTTCATCATGACTTCAAACACTTCATCATCTCTCTACTACAAGCTTCTCGTACTTCAACTTTGTAAACTATTCAAGTAGGACATTAAGGTAGGTTTGCTGGTTTTTTTTATTAATTGTAAAAAGGTCTGTTTACATACTTGTAGGCCTATACACTTTAACAGGGCTGCATTTTGACTTCATCATCAAGGTACTTAAAGGGCCTTGTCACACCACAATTCAATGTGTCAGCAATGTTGAGTCAACTGCTGTATAGCGCACACAAACAAAAACACTTTGATATCAAAGTCCTTTTTTCAAACATGGTTTTGAACACCAAACCCTACATGTAAAAACTCAGATGGCAATGTACTTTTCTTCTTGGGTATTGCCTGAGAGTGGTTGGCTGTATAAATTGCCCCGTGGGACATGGATCGTTTGCACTTATTGTAGTCCAGGCCCCAGGGGAAAGCCAGGGATGTACCAAAAACAAGTCCATCGCCCGGTGTGGCGGTTTCAACTTTCCGCCGTGTTCAGTTTTCCAAATGACCAAATACGGTGAGATTACGTCATGCAACGCCTGCGCACAGCCAGCGAAAGTAGTCAATTGTTAGTGCCGTACTGAGTCCCGGAAAACTGAACACGGCGGAAGACAGAAACCGCCACACCGGTGAGGCAGTAGCAGGGCATGGCTTAGACTATCACTCCAGTGCCATTCAGCACAACTCAACCGTGTATGCCAAGCATACGCGCACGCATCTTGGACTTTATAGTGTCTGACTTTTGGTTGCATAATGGATTATGATTGGTCAATATGCAATGGGGCGGAGCTTAATGGATCGATCTGTTTTCCCTGATCCCCGGCCATGTTACCTCTAGTCCTGGGTCCCCCTACAACGTTGTGTATTAGACTCATAAAACACACTCCCTCTGAAAATGTTTCTCAATCAAAATAAATTGTGCCAAAAACGCAATGAGGTAAATCATGTTGAAGTCTTACATTTTGTAAACAGACCTTTACTAATAATCAGTCCATTTATTGCGACTGTTGTTGTAAGGTATTTGGTGCTGGCAGAAGAATATTTTACGGATACCATTTTGCTGGCCAAGCTATACTAATGCTAAGCTGCAGTATAAATATGTGTTGCTGGAATTACCCTTACTCAGGATGTGTTTCAATTCATTCTCTTAGAGAGTGTAACTTTCCTATAAATGTTTTGGGTCTATCAAACTCTCCTGTTCAGCTTCTTCATAGCGTTGCCAATTAAAGTCAATTGCTGAGGAGTTTCTGCCGGGAGTGCATCTCCTGAAGTCCTTCTGCCAGCACACATCTATAAAATAATATATGGAAAGACAATTAATTAGTATGTGTAGTATACAATCTTAATCTATGTGATGCAAAGTGGCTCATATGTGTGACATAGCTTTATCAAAGATCACAGCAAGTTTGTCTTGTGTAGATTTACACGCCAACCCTGCTCAATTGTTAAAATTTCAACAAATTATGTTCAGTTCTAAGATTTTGTACCATTCATACTTTCATTTAAACGGCACTTCTAGAAAGACACAAGTTGAATGTGAGGAACAATATTATCAACTGGTGGTTTTAAGTTTTGATTTTATATTTTATCAAGTAGTAAACCACAAGGGAAACTGGCAGTGTAAATTGCAAATAATTTGGGGCTTGAACAAAAAGACAAACTGACTAGAGCAGGGTTTGAACCAAGTACAATGGATTAAATTATGTCGACGAACAATTTATATATCCAACCCTTTGTTGGCTGTCTCCCTATTAGTTAAATTATGCCGCCGCACAACTAAGCTATCCCGCCCTATGTTTGGGGTCTCCCTTCTGAAACTTTTTATGTATGTTTCCTTGGGGTGCCTGTTCTTGTTTCAACCCCAAATTATTTCGATTTATAAGATGATCAGTCTTCTTGATCACCAGTAAGCGTGTCGTAATTCACATTGCCTTTCCTGTAACATTTATAAGTAGAGACTGAATGTATTATTTAGTAATCGTGTAAACTTAAACTGATTGATTACAACTGTCAAGAAACTTGCTTCGGGATTACTCGTGACTAAAGTACTTTCATATCGAGCTTATATTGATTGCGACAATCAACACGTAAGCAAGAATGACAAAAGGGAGAAAGAATTTACTCTCTGAAACATAATAAACTGTCAGATTAAAACACGTTATTTGTTGTTGTTGATATTGATGCATTGTAGCTGAGCGGACTCAAGCTCTGTTGACGTTTCTATTCAGCAGAGTGTGGGTTCGAATCCCAGTCGTGATACTTATGTCCTAACGCAAGAGACTTAATAACCATTATTGATGCGTACTTCGGATTATGTGTGCTGTGTTATGCACGTAAAAGAACTTGGTGCACATATCGAAAAGAGAAGGGGTTCGCCCCAATATTCCTAGTCTTACGCAGGCTGCATACTGCATCATAGTACCATGTTAAGGAACTGTTCTCATACTTAAAGCTCCACAACAGGAACGGTTTGAGCATCACTGATGGGTATGAGCGCTATAGGAAACTACTATTATTGTTACCATGTAAAAACTAATAGTGTCCTTTTATTTTTGTGTGTTTGCCTACATGTAGAGATGGAAAGTTGCAATTAGTTTCTCGTAGTTTAAAATAAGTGGCATAACCAGAGGGGGCCCTCAATCTTTCCCCCAAAAATGAGACGATAGACTTTGGGACAAGTCACTGTCTGTTGCGGTGAAAGTGAACTCTTGCGTAACCATCTTGCAATACTGCTGCTTTGCGAGAGCCTCTACTGCTCTCCCATAACAACTGCTTTTATGAAAAATTTAAATCAATTTATGTTCTCCTCAATGGTGTCTTTGCCCAACTTGCTACCCCTCCCCCCTGCCTTCCCAATCCCTGGTTACACCACAAACGTTGTAAACAACTTGGCTACTTAATATCGTTATGACTCTTGTAAATTACACACAGATAGAAATCCTTTGGTAAAGTTTCAGATGCTCAAAGATCGTGTAAAATGATGTCTTTGCCCCAAGATGGTGTACCTGTAAAATGATGTCTTTGCCCCCATTTGCCACCCTCCCCCTCCCTCCCCAATCTCTGGTTACACCACAAACGTTGTAAACAACTTGGCTACTCAATATTGTTATGAATCTTGTAAATTACTCATAGTTAGAAGTCCTTTGGTTGAGTTTTAGATGCTCAAAGATCGTGTCAAATGATGTCTTTGCCCCAAGATGGTGTAACTGTAAAATGATATCTTTGACCCCACTTGCCACCCCTCCCCCATCCCTCCCCGATCCCTGGTTACTCCACAAACGTTGTCAACAACTTGGCTACTTAATATCGTTATGAATCTTGTAAATTACTCACAGTTAGAGATCCTTTGGTAGAGTTTTAGATGCTCAAAGATCGTGTAAAATGATGTCTTTGCCCCAAGATGGTGTACCTGTAAAATGATGTCTTTGCCCCCATTTGCCACCCCTCCCTCCTCCCTCCCCAATTTCTGGTTACTCCACAAACGTTGTAAACAACTTGGCTACTCAATATTGTTATGAATCTTGTAAATTACTCACAGTTAGAGATCCTTTGGTAGAGTTTTAGATGCTCAAAGATCGTGTACTTTGTACTCAAATGCTCAGGACATGTTGTTTACATATGGCAACCGTCTATGTCTAGTTCCCAGTCTCTAAGAAGTGGTAATACAGGTAGTGATGGGTGTCTGACTATTTTTTCCTTTGATATTTACTGGGAAAATATACGTGAATAAGTGTTCGTTTTCAGAGTTTTTTTGTTGAAAATGAGTTGTTTTTGACTCGCAATGTATGTAAAGTGTTCTAATTGTCTTAGAATTGGTTAAAAAAGGTACAATAATTGTAAATATCGGTGTACGAAAATGCGTTAGGTGTAGTATGCATGTTATTGTAAGTTGAACCATAGGGCTATACGCCTATACACATTGTTAAAGCCAATTAAGATGCATTTAAAGGCCGTTTTTTGAGTGAAGTTGTATATTTTGAATGAATTTTGAAGAGGAAAAGGTTTGGATTGCTGTAATAGAACGGTGTAAGCAGTGTGAAGGTGTTTAGAAGTATTTTGGGGACGTTTTAGAGATGTAAATCGTAACTTTTTTATTGAGTGTCATGACTTTTGCACTTAGAATAATTTTTTTTTTCACCGATTTTGACCAAAATTAACGAGCGTACGTTTCAAGCGATTTTAAGAAAATAATTTTCCAAAAATGCGTAAAAAATACAAGTTTTTTGTAAAAAAAAATTTTCTACCAACTTTTTTCACCAAAATTAACGAGCGTGCGTTTCAGGCGATTTTAAAATTTTGAATCACCGTTAAAAAAAAAATTAACGGTGATTTTTTTTTTTTTTTTCCCAAAAATGAGATTTTATTGAAAAAATCTTGCCTCCCTCTCCCCCCTCTCTTCCCGGTGCCGCCTCCCCCTCTCTCTCTGGTCCCGGTGTGGTCCCCTCCTCGTGGTGCCGCCTCCGTGTTGCCTCCTGCTGCTGCGTCTCCTGTCCGGGCGTCGGGTACCTATCATGTTCCTGTGGAAGAAACGTGGGTTATTTCTTTATTTCGCTTACCTCTTGGTCCGTGCCGGGGCTCGAACCTCTCACCTTGTCCTCGCGAAACTGTAACCTTAACCACTAGGCCACAACGATGACTGTACAGATCATACATTTTTTGGAGTGATGAATATTACACAACCACCCATGTATAGCATTGCGCTATATACTTACGGGAATAAATAATTAAATAGCCCCCTCTTGTTGGTCAAAAATAAATTAAACAACCCCCTCTGTTGGTCAAAATTGTCCAGTGTGAAATAAAAAAAACTTGTTACTGTTATAAAAAAATAAAAATAAGACGTTTTTGCCAATCAGTTATTTAAGGAGTCCAATTTAGCGTAAATAAAGTGTACCCTTTTCATAGCTTCTATAATTAAGCTCAAATATTTTAACCCACCATTTTAAAATATAATATTTAGAAAAAAAGACGATTATTAAAAAAAAACACATGGCACACTTTCTTTTATTAAATTCATACTCCATATTTTATTTGAACAATTATAAATAATAGGCAAATTCTAACACAAATTATTAGTCGAGTTATGCTACAACAGTTTTAACAATTTGTGACAAATAAGTTCTTCACAAGAAAAATAGCTCTATTTTCTACACTGGTGATGAAAACTCACAATAAAAGTGAAAGAAATAAAAAGACTGTAAATTTAGATAAATTATTGATATTATATCTATCCTCTTGGTAGAGTGTCTGTTTTTGAATTACACAAACTTAAGTACTCAGATTTCTAATTACAACATTACAGAAGTGATTGGTAGAGCTGACAATGTCAAACTTGCGAAAGGAGAAATTATAGTTTCTAAAATGAGAATAATCATGAATTTTGATCGTAACAACTAAAATCAGCTATCCAGACTTTTTCCAGATTTTTTAAGTCAGATTTCTTAAAAATAATAAATTTCTAAATATTAAATTTAAATCCTGCCCAATCCTGTATAATACCTTGTGAGACACTGGACACATTTGGTAATTATTGTCAAAGACCAGTCTTCTCACTTGATGTACCTCAACTTATGCATAAAATAACAAACCTGAAAATTTGAGCTCATTTGGTCGTCAAAGTGGCGAGAGAATAATGAAAGGAAAAACGCCCTTGTTGCGCATTAGTTGTGTTCTTTCAGATGCATGATTTCGGGACCTCATAATTGAATTCTGAGGGTCTCAAAATCAAATTCAAATATTTTAGTCGAAAGAAAACTATGTACTTCAGAGGGAGCTTAACAATTATTTTGAGTAATTACCAATAGTGTCCAGTGCCTTTAACTTTCAGTTTATTGAAAGATAACTTTTAACCAAATTTATTGGTGGTCACTCTCGAGCCAAACAAAATGATAGTTATGTTTCCTTTAACATGTACACTTGAAATAAATTGGTAGTTTTCAGTCGGGCCACACAGAAATATAATCACGTTTCCTATCACACTGAATTTAGTTAAAATTTGGGCAACATTTGTCTTTATAGTTTGGCCAAACAAAAACTACATCATGTTTTCTTTTCCCATAAAAATGAACAATTTGTAGCCAGGTAGTCTGGGCCAATTAAAATATAGTCATGTTTCCACTGAAAAAGGGGAAGTGCACAGGTGGGCAATGCTTTTAGAATTTTTATCCTGTAACACTGAAGACAAGGCGAGTGCAACAACATGCTGGGTGTTGCTCAAGGGGTCAACAAGTAGGGTGGATAGGCTCGCGATATTTGTTTTCCACAAATGTCAGGTTTGACTGACAGTACGTCTGAGTTCATTTATAAGAGATGTTAGTTTCTGCACTCAATTGTAAAAGTCAATGAATGACAAAATAAGTTTTTTTGCATAATAATTCTAATCGGCAGTTATTTTGCATAATAATACCAATCAGCACTATTTAAATGATTTTAGCATGCAGTGCCACAAACCTGTTACCCATATTCAGTTTAATAGGAAACATGATTATATTTTTGTTTGGCCCATCTATACTTTTCCTTACTCCCAAAATAATCCTTAAATTTTACAAATATTGTTTGAAGCTTTTACAAAGAAGTTTCTTACTCAGCCTTGGATTCTACACCCTTGACAGCATCAGCAAAACCTAAACGGTTGTCCACTCGATCAAACTTGGAGTATTTACCAATGAAGATGTCACCGAGGATCCAAAGAGCGCCCAGGGGGTAGGGGTTTCTGGAAGTCCATTCTAATGATTCCACTCCTGCAAAGTGTCTGTCTCCCCTCTCGGTTTCCTAAAATGCAAGACAAGGAGAATATCATTTACATCAGTTATACTCAAGACGTTAACCCAAGAGGGTCAAAGGAAAAACCAGCTCTTTTCAGAGCCACTATGGGTTCTCAAACAAATTTATAAAATCTCACCAACTAAATGTATTAGTTTCTTAAGACATCTGTGCAAGAACACAAAATGTCATCAGCCAACAAAAATTAATCAACAGTTTCTTCAGTTTGGCCAAACAAAAATATAATCATGTTTACTATTACATTGATTTAAGGTAACAGGTGGGCAATATTTCTTTTATAAATTCGGCCAAACAAAAATTAAGTTATGTTTCCCACTATGGAAAATTGGTAGGTGTTAGGGCCAAACAAAAATATAGGATTGTTTCCAAGGTATGTCATCATCAGCTAAACAAATTAATCATCAGTTTCTTGGGGTAAAAATATACACTATTAAGGTAGAGGTGATGGTTACACAACTAACCCTTATCCTAACCCTATCCCTAGGAAACGGGTTTGGAATAGGGTTAAACCAGTTTTGCAGGATGCTAACTATACTACCATTGCCACCAACTTTATCAGCCATACAAAATAGTAGACTTTCGGACGGATGCAAAATACAACTTTTTTTTAAGGTCATTACAAGTATGAGTTTACCATTGAAACTGGATGGGATGAATTGTTTGGGTCTAAAATTCACA
Organism: Asterias amurensis; assembly: GCF_032118995.1. Classification (NCBI taxonomy): domain Eukaryota; kingdom Metazoa; phylum Echinodermata; class Asteroidea; order Forcipulatida; family Asteriidae; genus Asterias; species Asterias amurensis. The sequence continues at coordinate 13,021,798 of NC_092669.1, read as the reverse complement.
CAAAAGTTAACACAAAAGTACTGCCTTAACAAACATTGGACACATTTGGTATATTATTCAGACCAGTATTCTCACTTTATGTATCCCAACATTTTGCATAAAGTATCAATCTAAGAAAGGCATTAGGCCTGAACTCTTTCTCAAATTCAAATATTTTACTGAGAAATTCCCTCTTTCTCAAAAACTATGTTACTTAAGGGGGAGTTGTTTCTCACAATCAACAAAACACGAACAAAACCATAACCCCCCCCCAAAAAAAAGATATCCGCCCCCCCCCCTCAAAGAAAAAAGCACCCCAAAAGGCCCATAATTTTGTTTATGAAAACAAGAGTAAAGGCTGCCCCCCTCAAAAAAAAATCAAATACAATTAGCCGCCCTAAAAAAGGGGGGGGGGGGGGGGATCTGGCCCCTAAACAAAAAGTTTAAAAAATAAAGAAGGGAAAAAAAAATCGTCCACCCCAAAATAAAAGCACACTAAAATACCATAACCCCCCCCCCCCCAAAAAAAAAAACAATGGCCCCCCCTTAAAAAAAGTCCACCCCCCCCCAAAAAAAAAAACCAAAGGATGAATAAAAAAAAAGGAATACATTTGTCCATCGCAAAATAAAAACAAAACATTACCCCCACCCCACAAAAAACAAAAAAACATCTGCCCCCCTCAAAGAAAAAGTCCCCCAAACGCCATAAAAATCTTTTAATGAAAAAAATGGCTGCCCCCAAACAAAACCCACAAATTGATAAAAGAAAAACCTGCCCCTCTAAAAATAAGTCCGCCCCCAAAAAATGTTTTAAAAAGGGGAAAAAAGTCCGTCCCAAAAATAAAAACACAGAAAAAAACAAAGCAAAAAAAAAAACATCCGCCCCCCCCCTCACCCTCAAAGTAAAATTCCCCCAAAACACCCTAAAAAAAATTTAATAAAAAAAAGTATGCCCCAAACAAAACCCCTAAACAAATTTAAAATACCACCTGCCCCCCCCCCCCAAAAAAAAAGGGTCAGCCCCCTAAAAAAAAAGTAAGAAAAAAAGGAAAGAAAGGTCCACCCCCAAAAAACCATCCGCCCCACTAAAAGAAATATTCCCGCAAAGCTCTCAATTTTTTTTAATCACAAACAGGCTGCCCCCATCAAACAAAACCCACAAACAAATTTAAATACCATCTGCCCCCTCCCCCAAAAAAAAAACTGCCCCCTAAAACAAAACTCGCAAACAATCTGCCCCCTTAATTGAGTGTGAAAAAAAGGTAAACCCACCCCCCCCCGAAACAAAAAGTCCCCCCCCAATAAATATTTGTTTGAAAAAAGGCTGCCCCCCTCAAACGAAACCAACAAACAAATTTAAAATACAATCTGCCCCCCTAAAATCGTGGACAAAACATAAAAAATAAAAAAATCTGCCTCAAAGAATAAGTCCTCTCCCCCAAAACAAATAAAATGAAAAAAAAGGCTGCCCCCCTCTCAAACAAAACTCACAAACAAATTTAAAATACAATCTGCCCCTCAAATAAAAATGTAAAAACAAAGGAAAAAAAATCTTCACCCGAAAATATACACCCCCCCCTCCCTTCAAAGAAAAATTCCCCCAAAACGCCCCTAAACTTTTTTTTTGAAAAAAAATATGCTGCCCTCAAACAAAAAAATTATAAAACCAATCTGCCCCACCCATCCCCTTAAAAAAAAAAAAAGATTCGGCCCCTAAAATAAAAGTCCCCCAAAACGCCCCAATCTTTTAAGGCTGCCCCCTCAAACACCCAACCCCCCCCCCCAAAAAAAAAAAAAATTAATAATACAATCTTCCCCCTAAAAAAAGAATTGCACCCTTAAAAAAAAAACAAGTACGCCCCCCCCCCAAAAAAAAAAAACATTTGCCCCCCCCCCCCAAAAAAAAAAAAAACCAAATATTTGAAAACTCCTAATTACGGGCCTGTGAGTAATTACTAAAATGTGTCAGTGCCGTTAATAAGCAAGTTCTAGTGCTCCGGTAAATAGCTCTCTTTATGCAGGCACCTAGTGTCCTGGAAGTCTCCATTGGACCTACCTTTACTTTGACGAGATTGACAAGAGGTGCAGCTCCCATCAAGATTAGAAATCTATTCCTCGTTGGCCAAAAACAGAGGTTCCTGTGTCACAGATTGCTTGGCAACCACCATCGAAGAACTTTCCTAGTGGAGATTTTCTCTGTACAGCAGTAGACCCTGAAATGGTAAGAAAAATACAAACTTTGACTCCACATTTGGGTAGGGGTTGCAAATTATCAGCATTTGTAATTATCAGTTAAATTTACAATAAAACATTTCTGACATGAACTTGAAGGGGAAATAAGCTACTAAGGGGCAAGTAAGAATAATAGTCGATGTTGAAAAACAGATATGTTTTAATAATTGGGGCCCAATAAAATAAAGTCATAATTCCAAAACACTTTATAAAAATGTGTAAGTGGGCGACAAGTTTCCTATACTTACATGTACACCAAGGCCAATCAAAATATATAATGTTTTTTGTTACCCTCACCCCAAAATTATGCTTTGAATTCCTCAACCCTTAACTTTTTATTTGTCCTTTATAAATATAACACAAAAATAATGATCATTTCTTTAAATGGAATCATCACCATGTACTTAGTATGACCAAAGAGCAAGTTGCATGTGTAGCTCATGCATGGCCTTGGCAGTCTGTACTTAGTTTGTTTATACCCATTATACACTGATGTGTGTAAACACAGTGCACCCAGAACTTTCCCAAGTTCTGTGTAAAAGTCACAGGGCTATCACTCCAGTAGGATCCAAGCCCATGACCTTTGAAAACAGTACAAAGATTAGTTTTAAAAGTCATCAAATTTCATCATCTCACAGTGCAAGATGTAAAAGTTGTTTTTAGACATTAATAAATAATACAGTAACCTCTACCCAACCCTTTACTGTATACATTGTACCTATGGTGGGGTAAAGATCTGAGCCTATTACTAAACACACATTTGAAGTGTCTACTGCACATGACAGACTTTTCAATATGTGTGCATAATTAATTAAATCCTGCCCATTCTAGTTGTCCAATGAGCATCCATAATGCACATGAGGGTGACTACCTTGTTCCCAAGAGTACCTGATGATCAGACTCTTGTATGTGGACTAAACATTGTGGGGTGAGCACGCCACCTCTTGCATATATTGCATGAGGGCCTTTGTGTTATTCCACTTCCAGGCCTATAAAAATTACCTCAAGCTTACCAGGTCCATCTTTCACAAGTTTAGGTTTGGTGAGTCCATTGTACTCTGTCAGTCTTAGTCTCTCCGAAGCATTACAAGTCAGATAAGCTCTGGATGGATCTGTGCGTAGCTCCTTGATCTTGTTGAAGGCCTTAAGTAGCAACTCCTTTAAATACAAATAATAAATACATTTGGTCAAATAATCAATATAGAATGTGCCTCAAATAATAATCAGGGTTTGTGACTCACAGAGTTTTTATAGGGAAATAAAGTCTGCAAACTGGCCAACATCAAAGACAACAAAAATGTTTTGAAAATATGAAATAAAGAATTTTTTAAGCAAGGGATATTTAAAGAGAAAAGTTATGGCTTATTGAAATGCAAACAGGGCTATGAACTTTGATTATAAATACAAATGAGACTCGATCAAAGAGGCATATTTTGGATTACGTAAACAAATGGTAAAACAAAATTATAGTTAAGGTATTTGGATGAAAGTTGAATTGCAAAGCCAAAAAAAAAAAGGGAAGAAGAACTGTTATTATTATACAACAAAAATACTCACATAATAAAATTCTTTTAAAACACAAGATTTAGGCAAGAAATAAGGGAAGAAACTGTTGTTATTATTATACAACAAAAAATATTCACAAAATGAAATTATTTAAAACAAAAGATTTAAGCAAGAAATAAGGAAGAAACTGTTGTTATTATTATACAACAAAAATATTCACAAAATTAAATTATTTAAAAACACAAGATTAATGCAAAACATAAGGGAAGAAACTGTTGTTATTATTATACAACAAAAATATTCACAAAATGAAACTATTTTAAAATACAAGATTTAAGCAAGAAATAAGGGAAGAAACTGTTGTTATTATTATACAACAAAAATATTCACAAAACGGGATTATTTTAAAATACTAGATTTAAGCAAAAAATAAGGGAAGAAACTGTTGTTGTTATTATTATACAACAAAAAATATTTACAAAATAAAATTATCTTAAAATACAAGATTTAAGCAAGAAATAAGGGAAGAAACTGTTGTTATTATTATACAACAAAAATATTCACAAAATTAACTTTTTAAAAACACAAGATTTATGCAAAACATAAGGGAAGAAACTGTTGTTATTATTATACAACAAAAATATACACAAAATGAAATTATTTTAAAACACAAGATTTAAGCAAGAAATAAGGGAAGAAAACTGTTATTATTATACAACAAAAATATTCACAAAATTAAATTATTTAAAACACAAGATTTATGCAAAACATAAGGGAAGAAACTGTTGTTATTATTATACAACAAAGATATTCACAAAAACGGGATTATTTTAAAATACTAGATTTAAGCAAAAAATAAGGGAAGAAACTGTTGTTATTATTATACAACAAAAAATATTTACAAAATAAAATTATCTTAAAATACAAGATTTAAGCAAGAAATAAGGGAAAAAACTGTTGTTATTATTATACAACAAAAATATCAACAAAATGAAATTATTTTTTAAATACAAGATTTAAGCAAGAATTAATAATAAGGGAAAAAACTTGTTATTTTATACAACAAAATTGCGGTACCATGTATAAAAAAAAAAATATTAAAAATAAATAAATTATTCAACAATGAAAGATGTAAGCAAGAAATAAGGGAAGAAAAACATTATTATTGTTCATTATTGGTCTACATGTACAATACAATTAAGAGTAAAAACATTCAAATTTTAACAAGTTATTTGGAAGGAATTTTAAAGAGGAAATTCTAAGAGATACAAAATATGTAGGAACACCTACAAAGACAGTAATAATTCAATAATGTCAGGCGAAATGTTGACACAATATTCACCGTGTGTGGGCCGGGGGGAGGGGTGGGGGAGGGGCACACATATCCAGTCCTGCGGCTGTCACACACATGCATGACACACACACACACACACACACACTAGACTTAGCACCACACAATGACAGTGGCAACAATCGACAGTCATGACTCGTTACTGTGGTATTGTATGCGGACATTTAAGCACAAGAACTTAGAAGAACGTCAGTATTAATCATTCTTATTCGTTCAGTCATCGTGATTTGTTATGCAATCGACAGACACACAAGAGACATACATGACACTTAACAGTCTTCTCTTGCGTTCGTTCAAATTCAATCGTAAGCTAATCAAACAAAACTTACTCAAAATGCCGGGTGGTCTGCCTGAAATTAGCACTCATTCTCCGGCTGGCTGTTCCCTGTAACTTGATGTAAATTCCCATGGTGAGATTCGCATTTGCAGACGACAGACAGCAAACAGAATATTGGTTTTAAATTTTTTTCAAAATAAACATTTTTCGTTGTTATGCAGAAGCCATTTTTCAACCAGTATAGTCCCCATTCGCTTGCATTTATGCTTGCTTCTCTCCACACTAATACCTGCATAATAAAATAGTTAAGGGACCAGACTAATTCTGTAAGTTCTCAAAAGAGGGCGCTGTTTACATTTTATCGGGTCCTCTGCATTTTTTTTTTTTTTTTCGAAAGTCCTCATCGTCTTTTCGCCGTTTGAGAGTGCGTAAAATGTGAACAATATTTTCATGGGGGGGGGGGGGAGAGTGGCCCACTAACCCCTGGGCCCCTGATAATCACCACTACAAATTTGGACACCCCATATTTTTTATTTTTTCAATCCAGTGGACTAATTTTCTGGCTAATACCGCCTTGCCATTATAATAGTTCCAAACTTGGTTTTGATTGGTTTGCGATCACTCAGGAGTTTGCTTCTGAAAAGTGGGTTTTCTGGCATTTTTAATAAACAACAATAATCTGTTTGTTATCTACCAATAAAGATTTGTTGACCATCTTTTTGTCAGCCCGCCCTCTACGCTGAAGGTCAGCTGTTTACCATCTGTAATCGTTCCTCCCCCCCCCCCCCCACCCCCCCCCCCCCCCCCTTATTTCACTTTATGTGTATAAAAGTATAGTTTCTTCGTTTTTTTCTTGCCCGGTTTTCTATTTTCCTTTTCTTTCATGGATAGTAATTATACTCACATTATGCCTGAATCAGAATGAACTTAATATTTTTCAATGTTGTCACCTCTGATCTTGTGCCTCATAATAACATATAAACCTCAACCCAAATTAATGTACTTTTCCAGCCAGTTTAATATTTATTTGATATAAACCGTCCTTATTGGAATTGCAACTAAAATGATCAAGACAAAGATTCATTTCTTCAACAATGCATCGTTTCTCAATGGAATAATTATAAATACAAATTATATAAATTCAATATGCCTAAACCTTATCAATCAAATAATTTTTATTCTCCACTTCTTGCCTGGGCCCAATTTCATAAAGCTGTTTAGCAGAAAATACTACTGAACCAAATTAATTATTTGCTAAGCAAAAATACAAATTAATGATTATGGCACCA